>NC_035434.2:75613261-75913261 GCF_002127325.2 Helianthus annuus | reverse complement strand
GTCAGTTAATTGTATTTACCAGTGTAAACTAACGTATTTTCCAAAAATGCTAAGTGCAGCTACTAGACAAAATAGGCTGGCTACTCCTGGCATCATTAATCAAGTCTTGCAAGCTTTAGATGTTAAAGTCTGTTGAACAATGATCTTTTTACTTTTCGATCCACCTGTGGATCCTTTACAGTCTGGTTGTAATATCTTGATATTACTTTATATTCGGTTTGTAATGTGATTCATCTTTTGCTTCCGCTGTGCATTTAAAATTGTGTTGTTTGACTATGATGATATCAACTACATCACGATAGTCCCCACCAGGCCCATCAGTAATACGTGAAAATATCGGGGTGTGACAGATTCAAATGGGGAGAAGGGTACAGTCTAGATGGGGAAATTCAAGGGGGAATATAGGAGTTCAAAGTCTTGAAAAAACTGAATTGGCTTAGTATTAATATTAGGGGTATGGGGGATGCGGATAAAGCCAATTGGATTAGAGGGATAAAGGGGAAGCACAATATATCGTTTATGGGCCTGCAGTGATCTCAGTTCCGAGACCCACCATTTATTGATACTCATACTTTTGGGGGTGATTGATGTGCACCAAATGCAACATATAAATCATGTCAAATACGGTATAAAAACAACCTTTTCAGTACACATGTTGAAAAAAATGTATTTCTTTGTTTACTTTTGATTTTCAGGATTAAAGGAGCTTAAACGAACAAAATGAACAAATTAACGACAAAACAACCAGCAGATTTACGAAGAAAGGAAGTTGGCACACTATACCGACCCTCCAAGCTTCACCCCAAGAATAAAAGCAACAAACCAGGAGCCCAACACGGGGTCGTGCCCCCGTCAAGATTCCTTAAAGATAAAGACAAACAGAAAATGACAAGGGACACGGGGCCGTGTCACCTAAGCACGGGCCATGGTCAACTCTCAGATTTGCATATTTGGGTTCGTACAACAAGTACAAGAGCCACGGGGCCGTACCGTTGACACACAGGGCCGTGTGTGCAGAAGAGCTGACAAGAGCATTAAATGAAGACAGAGAAGGTGAAGGACACAGGGCCGTACTCACCAGACACCGGGTCGTGTGAGTCTCATGTTTCCAACTATAAATAGAGGTGCTTGGCTCACTTGCAAATCATCACTTGGCAAACCATTTCTCTCACTTCCACCATCGTCTTCCACCACGTTAGTTAGAGTAGTCTTGGGATCCAAGATCGATAGTAAGAGCTTTTATCAAACTAAGGTCATGCTTGGCTAATCTCTTACATCACTTGGTGAAGACGGAATCTTTTATGTATTACTTTTAATTTCCAACCTTTGGTCGGTTTTTAATTGGGTATGTATTAATGAGTTTAATAACTAGTTTTTTTTTTTTTTTTTTGAAAGTGAATTTTTATCCTATCATTCTTCATGTTTTGTTGATTCACTCATTCGTGTCTTTACGGTCTATAAAAAGCATGTTAACCGTATGGAAGGGATTAGAAGGGTGGTTTGGGTAAAGTTCTTGACTCGTTCAGTGTATAGATCCTGCGAGGACTTGATTCAAGCTTATTAGGACTTCTTTTAAGGTAGATAACATCAAATCGGGGGATGTAAGAACGGATTGTAATCCCTTATAAATAAACTACTATTAAAATTTTAAACCGGACTTGCGGGACTGTATCCCTGCTGACTCAGACCAATATGGCCAAGGTAGCATTGCCTCCAAATGAGGGACATGCCACATTTTGCATTAATAATTTACTTAATTATCTTTCGGTAATCCGGCCTTGCGGGACTGTATCCTTGCTGACTCAGACCAATATGGCTGAGGGTAGCATTGCCTTCAAAAGAGGGACATGCGACTATAACTTAGATAATCTCTTAAAAACCCAAAGTGAGGAAATAAACAAAGGATAGTTAAAAGATTAGTCAGAACCAAGTGATTCTTTCTTGTTATTTGTTTCTTTTATTTATTTTAGCTTCTTCTATATTTTACATGTTTAAACCTTTTGTCAAAATTTGGGTCAATTAGACGTCGACGATAAACCGGTATTAAAAGCTCTTATGTCCTTGCACGATCTCGGTATCTTGCCATCACTATACTACGCCAACGATGGTGCACTTGCCCTAGCGTGTTGTAGAGAGTGATAGTTTTATATTGTGTTTTATAAATTTAAAGCTTGATTAAAGGGTAAAAAGGTACTAAAAATACATTAAAAATCTGTACACACTCGCATCACGTTAGTAATTCTAATTTAAGATTTGATATGGTTGGGGCCATGGGGAAGTCGGGAGGGGGGGGGGGGCAAGCATTTGGGATCCAAGTGTATTCGAGATGAAAAGTCGATGAAAAATAGATATTATTTATTGGTCACTAGAAAGATTTTGGGGAAGAATTTAAAGGTTAATCTTGAATTAGTTGAAAAGTTGAAGGGATCAAAGTGGCAAGGTTAGTTTAATTAGTTATAATTAATTATTTGAATGTTTAGGATTATCTAGATTGATTAATTAGTAGGGATAATGATATGAGTTATTATTAGATTATATTTGATAGAAGTGGTTGAGTAGGATTAGCTTGGTTATTTTAGTATAAATGGTCTAGATTATTATTTTTTACTTGTCCTTTTTCCTTGTAGGTTTGTAAGTTCTGTTGATTGAATAGAAAGAGTGGCACGTTTGTCCCCCCTCCCCAAAAAAATAAATAAATAAATAAATCCTGTGTTAGTGTTTGATCTGATTGTTTGATCCATTTGGGCCAACAAAATTTCGAGATTCATATATTAAATGTGTATGTGCGTCAACAAAATACAACTAAAAGAAGACTTTGGGAAGAAATAAGACAGTTAAAGGAAACAAAGGAGGGTATTTGGGGATTTTAATGGAGTTCGTTATTCAGAGGAAAGGAAGAATACAAGTTTTGACGTGGTTTGTGCTAATGATTTTAATAATTTCATTGCTCAAACTAGGTTAGAAGAATTTTCCATGTAAGGGAGAAGATTTACTTTTTGAAAAAGTGGGAATAAAAAAAGTGAAGATGAGTACGACAGATAGATTTTTGGTATTATAATTTTGTGAATGAGTGGCTAGGAGCATGTTGTTCCATGCTACCCTGGTTTTTATCTGATCATGGTCCGATTGGTTTGGCAACTACTCTGGATTTTGGTCCGATACTCTTTTGGTTTTTTAACTTGTGGTTGGATAGACCTAGGGTGGAGGCGGTGATAGTATATACATCGTGGTTGGATAGACCTAGGTTGGAGGAAGTGATAACACATCTTTTATATGCTAATGACTCTTTCTTAGTAGGGAAGTGGAATCGTGAAAATTTGCTAAATATGTTCAGATTACTGAGGTGCTTCCATCTTGTTTCAGGGGAATAAATTAATTTTATTAAATAAAATTTGTTTGGGATAAGGATAAATAGGGTGGTGGTGATGGAGAAGGCGGAATCTATGGGGTGTAGAAAGGGGGAATTACCTTGTTCATACTTGGGGTTGGCAATGGGTGCGAACATGAATCTGTCAATAGTTGGCGACCCGTGTTGGAAACTTTGATAAGCGTTTATCACTTTGGATGGCGCATGTTTTGTCCGAAGGAGGTAGACTTACTTTATTAAAATATGCGATGGAAACGCCTCCAACATATTATTGCTTCATTTTTAAAGCCCCTTGTAAGGTGATCGAGCAATTACAGGCGAAAAGGAGAATTTTTTTTGGGTGTCAATGATGAAAAAAATTAAATGGCGTGGGTTAGTTGGGAAAAAATGCGGTTCCAAAAGATTTGTTGGGGGGGGGGGGTTCTATTACTCTGTTGAGCGGTGCTAATATAGCTTTATTAACTAAATGGTGATGGAGGTTTAAGAACGACCCAAATGCTTTATGGAGGAGTGTAGCAGGGGCGATACACTTTTCTAATGGGTTGGGTAATTATATACCATGCAATTCAAACATGGCTGGAACATGGAAAGTTATACCAAATTTGGAAAAAGAAGTGAGGAAAGTTAACATTGATATGGCAGATTTATTTGAAGGTGTGATAGGAAAAGGGGATGAAATTAGATTTTGGGTAGATAGGTGGTTGATTAGAGAGTGATTAATATTAATATTTGCAAGGTTATTTGCTTTTGAAGAGGATAAAAGTTGTGAGGTTGGTGAATGTTATGAGACGGAAAATGATGACATAATTTGGAAGTGGAGGTGGAGCAGAAAACTCTCTACACAAGAACACAAAGAGTTAGACGAATTACAGGTATTGCTGATTTGCTTCAACAGGTTCGTTTAACACAAATGAGGGATAATTGGAAATGGAGTAGTGAATCTGATGGTTTGTTTTCTGTTTGGTTTGTTTTCTGTTTGTTCAATGAAACAAATATTATTCAAGCATAAGCGATTTAAAGCGAGTTTTGTATTGAAGTGAACAATTGGGTGCGGTAGAAGTTGAACACTTTCATGTGGAAAGCGGTAAAAGATAGAATTCCTACGTTATCGGGCCTTGCTAGAAGAAATATAAATGTGGGCTCGACACATTGTAGACTGTGTGGTGAATCGGAGGAGGACAATGAGCATTTACTAACGGCGTGTCGAGTTGCAATGGAGGTATGGCATTTTATTAGTGGGCGGTGTAAAATTCCGGAAATCTTTGTGTTTTCGGTCAAGGACCTCATAAAGGATCATGTACACATCGATATGGATAGGAAGAGAAAAAAGGTATTACAAGCGATTATTTTCACGGCGGCATGGTGTATATGGTGAATGAAGGAATGGGGTTATATTATCTAATTAGTTGGTTGATATGGCGAAAATTAAGGAGGATATAAAGTCGGTTGGGTATTTATGAATAAAGAATAGATCGATTTTTTGAAATATTGTGTGGAAGGATTGGTGTAGTTTTTCTTTATAACTGTGTGTTGGTTGGGACTCTAGCGTGTTGGTAGTTTCCGTGTTTTAATGAAACAAGTTGTTCCAAAAAAGAAACCAAATAGTTGAACAATAATCCGACTTCGTAGGCATTAAAAGGCTAGTTAGCTGAAGAGGGGGGGGGGGGGGTCACTCACAACTATTTGGATGGGATATCCTTTTCCTTTTGACCAGATTCCATGAAAACGAGACAATACACACATCATTGGACCATATGATTAACGTGTCTTTACATTTTTTGATATTTGGTCATCATGTTCCCATTCGTTGTAGTCTCAACGTTATATTTTCCATGCATGTTTCGATACGCCCTCTCACTATAAATTTTCAAACCTCTAATTCATAACAAAAAACATGATTACAATAAATAGTTTAATAGTTCATAACTATTATAATGATTTCAACCTAAAATATTCAAACCCCTAATTCATCATAATATAATAATATTTGGCGATTAGGACGTAAGTTTACTAACTTCATATGTAAATTATTCAAACAAAAATGTAAAAGTAATGATTGAATTTCAAAATTAACAAGTCCAGTTGCTATAAAACTAATTATGCTAAATAAAAATTAATATTGGAAATTGATAAAAGGTTAAAACGATATAAAATGAAATTTAAAAGAATTATATTGGTATGTAATAGCATAGTAAATTGTAGTGAACAATTATATATATATATATATTGTTGTGGAGTGTTGATTAATAGTAACTTTATTTTTATAATAATATATAGTTTTTTATTATTTAATATATTATAATAGTTTATTATTATATATATCGTTGAGTGTTGATGAATAGTAACTTTATTTTTATAATAATATATAGTTTTTTATTATTTTATTATTTAATATATTATAATAGTTTATTATTATATTTACTTTTAATAACATATTTTTTCTTTTTTTAACATATATTTCCTTTACCTTTTTTTAATAATTGTTTTTTTTCTTTTTTCGAACATATATTAATTTATCGATTAATTTGATACTTCTTTAATAATTTATGTTTATAACTTTTTTCTAAAAACTTAAGTATGTACTTGTACTTGATTTCTTTTTTTCCTGACATTATGTTATAAGTTTTGTTAAAAATGAAGTTATACTCAAAATAAAGTATTTATTTGTATCATAAAATGGTACGATAATAAACTAAATCGTTCTAATGATTTGACTTTCTAAACAACATGCTTTATTTTCAAATCACGTTTGTTTTACATTATCATTTGCTTGGTTTCACCGCAACGCGCGATATAAAAAAAACTAGGTAACATCAAACATAACAGCACATAAAAAACTATTTCCAGAACAATATATTTTTGTTAATAAGTCATCATAATTTGATATTGCATTCCACGTGTTACCAACAAAACATATTCTTACTAGAACATTTTCAATTGTTACTGTAACACTATTTGTGTTCTATGATAGCAACGTAGAAACTAGCACAACTTAATGATGAAACCAACATAGCAGAATGTTGAAACTAGCACATCATTTGAGTATATGAAGTGAGTATTGCTTGTCCACATGATAACAATACATAAATATTGTAACACCCAATCCGGATGGACTGATATATCACTATAACAATGATTTAGAAACAAAAAACATAATTTCATTAAATCTTAAAGTCAAAAATACATAACATAAGTTAAGTTAAGCTCGCAGGTCAAATACAAATTATTCAGAGTTTCAAGCTAACAGACAGTTACATATTAGTCCTAAGGCATTACTCATTTCTCTTCACTTCGCCCGCCCAAAGTAACATGTGAACCTGTGGTGAATAAAAGATTTACGGAATGAGCCGTTTTGTGCTGAAATTATGTTCTATAGATTTCTAATCTTTTTATCAAATAGTTCGAGTTTAGTTTAAAAGAGTTTCAAAGGAGTTTGGTTCGGCTTAGAAGACTTAAGATTTATTTTATAATACTTCATATTTAGTTTAAACCAGTTCTCGATGTACTTTAAAGACATCGATTTTAGTTGAAGAGGCATTAAAATTACTTTAAATACACCAGATTTAGTTTGAAAGTCGTCAAAAGAATTTCAGGATTTGTTTATTGACTTTATAATTAGTGCTTAAACTTAAGATAAGTTTGGAGTTCATTATCAGTTTATCAGAAGTCATCCGGACATATCAAAACTTAACAAAAGTCATCTGAACTTATCAGAACTAGTTTAGACACTTTAAAATTAGTTCGTAAGACTTATGAAACCGTTGAAAAGACTTGATTTAAGTTCTGAACTAGTTCTAGAGTTGACCAAATAAGTCAAAAGAAAGTCTTTAAGGATATTTTGAAGTTCTTATCTTTAATATGCATCCATTAAGGTTCAATGGTCATTATATTTTAAGACATATTAAAATTTGACAATAGTTATTATTGTTTGCATTGTTCTCAACAGTGCATTCTATGAATATTATGATTACTTATGTTATTCTTATTGCTACTACTATAATTACTACTACAATGTAATAGTAAAAATAATAAGTTTGAAAATTGTTAGGATCTAAGTTTTAATATTTGTAGACAAATACTGTACTAATTATCACAATAAAGTTCACAAACAGAGAGATATTATCAATAACTGTTTTTCATTGATTCATAATAATCAAAAGTTTTACATTAACGATTCTACAATCTACCCCTCAGCCTGATCACTCACTAGAACTATCCGTAAAAAAGATAATGTGTGAAGTGATAAAATAGATCTCTAACAAGTGAGATCTATTTATACTAAGTACTAAAGCTTTGTTCGCGATAGACTGACGTCACCCTGATAGTGACATCTAACATTCCTAACAGAAAAGATTCTATCCTATCATCTGTTCTAACTAGTCTAAACATTGATAAGATAAATATTGTTACATTGGAAAACCAGTGTCTAAGCTATCATCTGTTGCATTATCCAAACATCTGTTTGGCCATACAGATGTTTGGTCTATTTCATTAGCCTTTGGCTTCAACAGACTTTAGCCTTCAACAGATGTTATGTTTTCTTGAACAGTGCTTCCAAGTCTTAATCAGATGTTCGCTTTGTTCTTGAACAAATGTTCTGATTAGGTGTTTAAGATTCACTATCTTTGGGGAGAGAATTACTTCGAAAACTGTTTATTTCTTGGTCCTTGATTATATTTTAGCTTTTGAAAATCGTCTGTTCTTTTGTAGGTCTAACAATCTCCCTCTAGAACATATGATGACAAAACAGAGGTTTATTAGATCAACTTTTATTCTCTCATCAACTGTTCTCTTATTTAACCTTTGAATTGCAATTCAAAGTCAAGGGAAACAATGTCTTTTAGGACCTACTCCAATGGTAGACTTATTAAGTCTTGTAGATCTTCAATTTTTTGGCTAAAGGCGCTTTCCATTATGATCTTCTCCACCTCCCCACTAGCCCCGAGCAGAGTCAATTCATGGGTGTCTTTGTTTGACTTTCATTTTAGAATTTTATGACTCGGAGGATTTGCTGGGACTAGATGTAACTATCCTGAATAAACCCGTAATCGAAACCACAAGTGTTTGTGACGAAACTTGTAATAATAAATAGAAAACTTAGCGGATAAGAAAACTTGGCGGTTGATAAACCAACCCTCACAAAAATACCCTTACTAAACTCATAAATAAAAACTGAACCATTTAGGATCAAGACCCGAGCATACGCGATAAATATCGGCACAAAAATCAAGATAAACACCTAATTGGACGAAAAAAGGGGGCGGAGGACACGTGTTACGACGAGGTGTCATGTGGCAAACCTATGCTGGACACGTGGCAGGTCTAGGCAAGACACCCTGTCTCCTCTCGAGATGCGCGGGAGAGTCCAGCCTGGGCTATATAAAGGCCGGGTCTGGGACAAATTCAGTTGCTCATTTACGACTTCTGAAATTGATCCTTTGATCTCTCGTCACTTTGTTTCTCCTTATTCTCGTGTATTAAATCCTAATCACTAAACGATACCATGTCTGATTGATCGATAAACAAATCAACAAATGCCAAAGTGCTACCTGTATAAGCCTATACTTTGTTAACTACGTTGAGGTTTTGATCCCATGATTATCGTTAAAGTTGGAGCTGGGTTTATACACTAATACGGATTACATTGTGTGAAATTATGGGTTAGAATCAGATGGCTTAAAATTACAAATTCACTGATAAAGTAGATGCTTAATTATCAAGAAGACTTGGAGCTATAAACTTACTGTTAATAAAGAGGCTTAGCATCAGAAGACTTAGAAACAGGAGGCCTATTAAATCAAAACCCTAATTCTGCAATGTGAGTCATTCTCTTTTTTTTTTTTCACAACAATGTGAGACATTCTCTTTTCTTCACGTTTTGGGATACTTAAATGTTTTCAAAACCCTAAATGTTTTCCAGTTAAATTTACAGTGATTAAGTTTTTGTATTCTTAAATTAGTACCGTTATGTGGGGTTTTGTATACACTACTTGATAAGCTTTGCTATTGGACAATGAGTTAGCCAATAGTGATATGACCACAGTCACCGAAATGGGCCTGTGACAAGTACTGATTTGAGTAATTGAAAGATATAAACAAATGTAAAAACCTTTAATACTGTAATTATAACATTATGTCTTTTTATACAAATGACCAGTATTTCTTGCTGATAATATGCTTTTCCTTTTGACCAGATTCCATGAAAACGAGACAATACACACATCATTGGACCATATGATTAACGTGTCTTTACATTTTTTGATATTTGGTCATCATGTTCCCATTCGTTGTAGTCTCAACGTTATATTTTCCATGCATGTTTCGATACGCCCTCTCACTATAAATTTTCAAACCTCTAATTCATAACAAAAAACATGATTACAATAAATAGTTTAATAGTTCATAACTATTATAATGATTTCAACCTAAAATATTCAAACCCCTAATTCATCATAATATAATAATATTTGGCGATTAGGACGTAAGTTTACTAACTTCATATGTAAATTATTCAAACAAAAATGTAAAAGTAATGATTGAATTTCAAAATTAACAAGTCCAGTTGCTATAAAACTAATTATGCTAAATAAAAATTAATATTGGAAATTGATAAAAGGTTAAAACGATATAAAATGAAATTTAAAAGAATTATATTGGTATGTAATAGCATAGTAAATTGTAGTGAACAATTATATATATATATATATTGTTGTGGAGTGTTGATTAATAGTAACTTTATTTTTATAATAATATATAGTTTTTTATTATTTAATATATTATAATAGTTTATTATTATATATATCGTTGAGTGTTGATGAATAGTAACTTTATTTTTATAATAATATATAGTTTTTTATTATTTTATTATTTAATATATTATAATAGTTTATTATTATATTTACTTTTAATAACATATTTTTTCTTTTTTTAACATATATTTCCTTTACCTTTTTTTAATAATTGTTTTTTTTCTTTTTTCGAACATATATTAATTTATCGATTAATTTGATACTTCTTTAATAATTTATGTTTATAACTTTTTTCTAAAAACTTAAGTATGTACTTGTACTTGATTTCTTTTTTTCCTGACATTATGTTATAAGTTTTGTTAAAAATGAAGTTATACTCAAAATAAAGTATTTATTTGTATCATAAAATGGTACGATAATAAACTAAATCGTTCTAATGATTTGACTTTCTAAACAACATGCTTTATTTTCAAATCACGTTTGTTTTACATTATCATTTGCTTGGTTTCGCCGCAACGCGCGATATAAAAAAAACTAGGTAACATCAAACATAACAGCACATAAAAAACTATTTCCAGAACAATATATTTTTGTTAATAAGTCATCATAATTTGATATTGCATTCCACGTGTTACCAACAAAACATATTCTTACTAGAACATTTTCAATTGTTACTGTAACACTATTTGTGTTCTATGATAGCAACGTAGAAACTAGCACAACTTAATGATGAAACCAACATAGCAGAATGTTGAAACTAGCACATCATTTGAGTATATGAAGTGAGTATTGCTTGTCCACATGATAACAATACATAAATATTGTAACACCCAATCCGGATGGACTGATATATCACTATAACAATGATTTAGAAACAAAAAACATAATTTCATTAAATCTTAAAGTCAAAAATACATAACATAAGTTAAGTTAAGCTCGCAGGTCAAATACAAATTATTCAGAGTTTCAAGCTAACAGACAGTTACATATTAGTCCTAAGGCATTACTCATTTCTCTTCACTTCGCCCGCCCAAAGTAACATGTGAACCTGTGGTGAATAAAAGATTTACGGAATGAGCCGTTTTGTGCTGAAATTATGTTCTATAGATTTCTAATCTTTTTATCAAATAGTTCGAGTTTAGTTTAAAAGAGTTTCAAAGGAGTTTGGTTCGGCTTAGAAGACTTAAGATTTATTTTATAATACTTCATATTTAGTTTAAACCAGTTCTCGATGTACTTTAAAGACATCGATTTTAGTTGAAGAGGCATTAAAATTACTTTAAATACACCAGATTTAGTTTGAAAGTCGTCAAAAGAATTTCAGGATTTGTTTATTGACTTTATAATTAGTGCTTAAACTTAAGATAAGTTTGGAGTTCATTATCAGTTTATCAGAAGTCATCCGGACATATCAAAACTTAACAAAAGTCATCTGAACTTATCAGAACTAGTTTAGACACTTTAAAATTAGTTCGTAAGACTTATGAAACCGTTGAAAAGACTTGATTTAAGTTCTGAACTAGTTCTAGAGTTGACCAAATAAGTCAAAAGAAAGTCTTTAAGGATATTTTGAAGTTCTTATCTTTAATATGCATCCATTAAGGTTCAATGGTCATTATATTTTAAGACATATTAAAATTTGACAATAGTTATTATTGTTTGCATTGTTCTCAACAGTGCATTCTATGAATATTATGATTACTTATGTTATTCTTATTGCTACTACTATAATTACTACTACAATGTAATAGTAAAAATAATAAGTTTGAAAATTGTTAGGATCTAAGTTTTAATATTTGTAGACAAATACTGTACTAATTATCACAATAAAGTTCACAAACAGAGAGATATTATCAATAACTGTTTTTCATTGATTCATAATAATCAAAAGTTTTACATTAACGATTCTACAATCTGCCCCTCAGCCTGATCACTCACTAGAACTATCCGTAAAAAAGATAATGTGTGAAGTGATAAAATAGATCTCTAACAAGTGAGATCTATTTATACTAAGTACTAAAGCTTTGTTCGCGATAGACTGACGTCACCCTGATAGTGACATCTAACATTCCTAACAGAAAAGATTCTATCCTATCATCTGTTCTAACTAGTCTAAACATTGATAAGATAAATATTGTTACATTGGAAAACCAGTGTCTAAGCTATCATCTGTTGCATTATCCAAACATCTGTTTGGCCATACAGATGTTTGGTCTATTTCATTAGCCTTTGGCTTCAACAGACTTTAGCCTTCAACAGATGTTATGTTTTCTTGAACAGTGCTTCCAAGTCTTAATCAGATGTTCGCTTTGTTCTTGAACAAATGTTCTGATTAGGTGTTTAAGATTCACTATCTTTGGGGAGAGAATTACTTCGAAAACTGTTTATTTCTTGGTCCTTGATTATATTTTAGCTTTTGAAAATCGTCTGTTCTTTTGTAGGTCTAACAATCTCCCTCTAGAACATATGATGACAAAACAGAGGTTTATTAGATCAACTTTTATTCTCTCATCAACTGTTCTCTTATTTAACCTTTGAATTGCAATTCAAAGTCAAGGGAAACAATGTCTTTTAGGACCCACTCCAATGGTAGACTTATTAAGTCTTGTAGATCTTCAATTTTTTGGCTAAAGGCGCTTTCCATTATGATCTTCTCCACCTCCCCACTAGCCCCGAGCAGAGTCAATTGTTTACTTTTGATTTTCAGGATTAAAGGAGCTTAAACGAACAAAATGAACAAATTAACGACAAAACAACCAGCAGATTTACGAAGAAAGGAAGTTGGCACACTATACCGACCCTCCAAGCTTCACCCCAAGAATAAAAGCAACAAACCAGGAGCCCAACACGGGGTCGTGCCCCCGTCAAGATTCCTTAAAGATAAAGACAAACAGAAAATGACAAGGGACACGGGGCCGTGTCACCTAAGCACGGGCCATGGTCAACTCTCAGATTTGCATATTTGGGTTCGTACAACAAGTACAAGAGCCACGGGGCCGTACCGTTGACACACAGGGCCGTGTGTGCAGAAGAGCTGACAAGAGCATTAAATGAAGACAGAGAAGGTGAAGGACACAGGGCCGTACTCACCAGACACCGGGTCGTGTGAGTCTCATGTTTCCAACTATAAATAGAGGTGCTTGGCTCACTTGCAAATCATCACTTGGCAAACCATTTCTCTCACTTCCACCATCGTCTTCCACCACGTTAGTTAGAGTAGTCTTGGGATCCAAGATCGATAGTAAGAGCTTTTATCAAACTAAGGTCATGCTTGGCTAATCTCTTACATCACTTGGTGAAGACGGAATCTTTTATGTATTACTTTTAATTTCCAACCTTTGGTCGGTTTTTAATTGGGTATGTATTAATGAGTTTAATAACTAGTTTTTTTTTTTTTTTTTTGAAAGTGAATTTTTATCCTATCATTCTTCATGTTTTGTTGATTCACTCATTCGTGTCTTTACGGTCTATAAAAAGCACGTTAACCGTATGGAAGGGATTAGAAGGGTGGTTTGGGTAAAGTTCTTGACTCGTTCAGTGTATAGATCCTGCGAGGACTTGATTCAAGCTTATTAGGACTTCTTTTAAGGTAGATAACATCAAATCGGGGGATGTAAGAACGGATTGTAATCCCTTATAAATAAACTACTATTAAAATTTTAAACCGGACTTGCGGGACTGTATCCCTGCTGACTCAGACCAATATGGCCAAGGTAGCATTGCCTCCAAATGAGGGACATGCCACATTTTGCATTAATAAGTTACTTAATTATCTTTCGGTAATCCGGCCTTGCGGGACTGTATCCTTGCTGACTCAGACCAATATGGCTGAGGGTAGCATTGCCTTCAAAAGAGGGACATGCGACTATAACTTAGATAATCTCTTAAAAACCCAAAGTGAGGAAATAAACAAAGGATAGTTAAAAGATTAGTCAGAACCAAGTGATTCTTTCTTGTTATTTGTTTCTTTTATTTATTTTAGCTTCTTCTATATTTTACATGTTTAAACCTTTTGTCAAAATTTGGGTCAATTAGACGTCGACGATAAACCGGTATTAAAAGCTCTTATGTCCTTGCACGATCTCGGTATCTTGCCATCACTATACTACGCCAACGATGGTGCACTTGCCCTAGCGTGTTGTAGAGAGTGATAGTTTTATATTGTGTTTTATAAATTTAAAGCTTGATTAAAGGGTAAAAAGGTACTAAAAATACATTAAAAATCTGTACACACTCGCATCACGTTAGTAATTCTAATTTAAGATTTGATATGGTTGGGGCCATGGGGAAGTCGGGAGGGGGGGGGGGCAAGCATTTGGGATCCAAGTGTATTCGAGATGAAAAGTCGATGAAAAATAGATATTATTTATTGGTCACTAGAAAGATTTTGGGGAAGAATTTAAAGGTTAATCTTGAATTAGTTGAAAAGTTGAAGGGATCAAAGTGGCAAGGTTAGTTTAATTAGTTATAATTAATTATTTGAATGTTTAGGATTATCTAGATTGATTAATTAGTAGGGATAATGATATGAGTTATTATTAGATTATATTTGATAGAAGTGGTTGAGTAGGATTAGCTTGGTTATTTTAGTATAAATGGTCTAGATTATTATTTTTTATTTGTCCTTTTTCCTTGTAGGTTTGTAAGTTCTGTTGATTGATTAGAAAGAGTGGCACGTTTGTCCCCCCTCCCCAAAAAAATAAATAAATAAATAAATCCTGTGTTAGTGTTTGATCTGATTGTTTGATCCATTTGGGCCAACAAAATTTCGAGATTCATATATTAAATGTGTATGTGCGTCAACAAAATACAACTAAAAGAAGACTTTGGGAAGAAATAAGACAGTTAAAGGAAACAAAGGAGGGTATTTGGGGATTTTAATGGAGTTCGTTATTCAGAGGAAAGGAAGAATACAAGTTTTGACGTGGTTTGTGCTAATGATTTTAATAATTTCATTGCTCAAACTAGGTTAGAAGAATTTTCCATGTAAGGGAGAAGATTTACTTTTTGAAAAAGTGGGAATAAAAAAAGTGAAGATGAGTACGACAGATAGATTTTTGGTATTATAATTTTGTGAATGAGTGGCTAGGAGCATGTTGTTCCATGCTACCCTGGTTTTTATCTGATCATGGTCCGATTGGTTTGGCAACTACTCTGGATTTTGGTCCGATACTCTTTTGGTTTTTTAACTTGTGGTTGGATAGACCTAGGGTGGAGGCGGTGATAGTATATACATCGTGGTTGGATAGACCTAGGTTGGAGGAAGTGATAACACATCTTTTATATGCTAATGACTCTTTCTTAGTAGGGAAGTGGAATCGTGAAAATTTGCTAAATATGTTCAGATTACTGAGGTGCTTCCATCTTGTTTCAGGGGAATAAATTAATTTTATTAAATAAAATTTGTTTGGGATAAGGATAAATAGGGTGGTGGTGATGGAGAAGGCGGAATCTATGGGGTGTAGAAAGGGGGAATTACCTTGTTCATACTTGGGGTTGGCAATGGGTGCGAACATGAATCTGTCAATAGTTGGCGACCCGTGTTGGAAACTTTGATAAGCGTTTATCACTTTGGATGGCGCATGTTTTGTCCGAAGGAGGTAGACTTACTTTATTAAAATATGCGATGGAAACGCCTCCAACATATTATTGCTTCATTTTTAAAGCCCCTTGTAAGGTGATCGAGCAATTACAGGCGAAAAGGAGAATTTTTTTTGGGTGTCAATGATGAAAAAAATTAAATGGCGTGGGTTAGTTGGGAAAAAATGCGGTTCCAAAAGATTTGTTGGGGGGGGGGGGTTCTATTACTCTGTTGAGCGGTGCTAATATAGCTTTATTAACTAAATGGTGATGGAGGTTTAAGAACGACCCAAATGCTTTATGGAGGAGTGTAGCAGGGGCGATACACTTTTCTAATGGGTTGGGTAATTATATACCATGCAATTCAAACATGGCTGGAACATGGAAAGTTATACCAAATTTGGAAAAAGAAGTGAGGAAAGTTAACATTGATATGGCAGATTTATTTGAAGGTGTGATAGGAAAAGGGGATGAAATTAGATTTTGGGTAGATAGGTGGTTGATTAGAGAGTGATTAATATTAATATTTGCAAGGTTATTTGCTTTTGAAGAGGATAAAAGTTGTGAGGTTGGTGAATGTTATGAGACGGAAAATGATGACATAATTTGGAAGTGGAGGTGGAGCAGAAAACTCTCTACACAAGAACACAAAGAGTTAGACGAATTACAGGTATTGCTGATTTGCTTCAACAGGTTCGTTTAACACAAATGAGGGATAATTGGAAATGGAGTAGTGAATCTGATGGTTTGTTTTCTGTTTGGTTTGTTTTCTGTTTGTTCAATGAAACAAATATTATTCAAGCATAAGCGATTTAAAGCGAGTTTTGTATTGAAGTGAACAATTGGGTGCGGTAGAAGTTGAACACTTTCATGTGGAAAGCGGTAAAAGATAGAATTCCTACGTTATCGGGCCTTGCTAGAAGAAATATAAATGTGGGCTCGACACATTGTAGACTGTGTGGTGAATCGGAGGAGGACAATGAGCATTTACTAACGGCGTGTCGAGTTGCAATGGAGGTATGGCATTTTATTAGTGGGCGGTGTAAAATTCCGGAAATCTTTGTGTTTTCGGTCAAGGACCTCATAAAGGATCATGTACACATCGATATGGATAGGAAGAGAAAAAAGGTATTACAAGCGATTATTTTCACGGCGGCATGGTGTATATGGTGAATGAAGGAATGGGGTTATATTATCTAATTAGTTGGTTGATATGGCGAAAATTAAGGAGGATATAAAGTCGGTTGGGTATTTATGAATAAAGAATAGATCGATTTTTTGAAATATTGTGTGGAAGGATTGGTGTAGTTTTTCTTTATAACTGTGTGTTGGTTGGGACTCTAGCGTGTTGGTAGTTTCCGTGTTTTAATGAAACAAGTTGTTCCAAAAAAGAAACCAAATAGTTGAACAATAATCCGACTTCGTAGGCATTAAAAGGCTAGTTAGCTGAAGAGGGGGGGGGGTCACTCACAACTATTTGGATGGGATATCCTTTTCCTTTTGACCAGATTCCATGAAAACGAGACAATACACACATCATTGGACCATATGATTAACGTGTCTTTACATTTTTTGATATTTGGTCATCATGTTCCCATTCGTTGTAGTCTCAACGTTATATTTTCCATGCATGTTTCGATACGCCCTCTCACTATAAATTTTCAAACCTCTAATTCATAACAAAAAACATGATTACAATAAATAGTTTAATAGTTCATAACTATTATAATGATTTCAACCTAAAATATTCAAACCCCTAATTCATCATAATATAATAATATTTGGCGATTAGGACGTAAGTTTACTAACTTCATATGTAAATTATTCAAACAAAAATGTAAAAGTAATGATTGAATTTCAAAATTAACAAGTCCAGTTGCTATAAAACTAATTATGCTAAATAAAAATTAATATTGGAAATTGATAAAAGGTTAAAACGATATAAAATGAAATTTAAAAGAATTATATTGGTATGTAATAGCATAGTAAATTGTAGTGAACAATTATATATATATATATATTGTTGTGGAGTGTTGATTAATAGTAACTTTATTTTTATAATAATATATAGTTTTTTATTATTTAATATATTATAATAGTTTATTATTATATATATCGTTGAGTGTTGATGAATAGTAACTTTATTTTTATAATAATATATAGTTTTTTTATTATTTTATTATTTAATATATTATAATAGTTTATTATTATATTTACTTTTAATAACATATTTTTTCTTTTTTTAACATATATTTCCTTTACCTTTTTTTAATAATTGTTTTTTTTCTTTTTTCGAACATATATTAATTTATCGATTAATTTGATACTTCTTTAATAATTTATGTTTATAACTTTTTTCTAAAAACTTAAGTATGTACTTGTACTTGATTTCTTTTTTTCCTGACATTATGTTATAAGTTTTGTTAAAAATGAAGTTATACTCAAAATAAAGTATTTATTTGTATCATAAAATGGTACGATAATAAACTAAATCGTTCTAATGATTTGACTTTCTAAACAACATGCTTTATTTTCAAATCACGTTTGTTTTACATTATCATTTGCTTGGTTTCACCGCAACGCGCGATATAAAAAAAACTAGGTAACATCAAACATAACAGCACATAAAAAACTATTTCCAGAACAATATATTTTTGTTAATAAGTCATCATAATTTGATATTGCATTCCACGTGTTACCAACAAAACATATTCTTACTAGAACATTTTCAATTGTTACTGTAACACTATTTGTGTTCTATGATAGCAACGTAGAAACTAGCACAACTTAATGATGAAACCAACATAGCAGAATGTTGAAACTAGCACATCATTTGAGTATATGAAGTGAGTATTGCTTGTCCACATGATAACAATACATAAATATTGTAACACCCAATCCGGATGGACTGATATATCACTATAACAATGATTTAGAAACAAAAAACATAATTTCATTAAATCTTAAAGTCAAAAATACATAACATA
The DNA here is from genome assembly GCF_002127325.2 of Helianthus annuus. NCBI lineage: Eukaryota > Viridiplantae > Streptophyta > Magnoliopsida > Asterales > Asteraceae > Helianthus > Helianthus annuus. The sequence continues at coordinate 75,894,578 of NC_035434.2, read as the reverse complement.
AGTTAAGTTAAGCTCGCAGGTCAAATACAAATTATTCAGAGTTTCAAGCTAACAGACAGTTACATATTAGTCCTAAGGCATTACTCATTTCTCTTCACTTCGCCCGCCCAAAGTAACATGTGAACCTGTGGTGAATAAAAGATTTACGGAATGAGCCGTTTTGTGTTGAAATTATGTTCTATAGATTTCTAATCTTTTTATCAAATAGTTCGAGTTTAGTTTAAAAGAGTTTCAAAGGAGTTTGGTTCGGCTTAGAAGACTTAAGATTTATTTTATAATACTTCATATTTAGTTTAAACCAGTTCTCGATGTACTTTAAAGACATCGATTTTAGTTGAAGAGGCATTAAAATTACTTTAAATACACCAGATTTAGTTTGAAAGTCGTCAAAAGAATTTCAGGATTTGTTTATTGACTTTATAATTAGTGCTTAAACTTAAGATAAGTTTGGAGTTCATTATCAGTTTATCAGAAGTCATCCGGACATATCAAAACTTAACAAAAGTCATCTGAACTTATCAGAACTAGTTTAGACACTTTAAAATTAGTTCGTAAGACTTATGAAACCGTTGAAAAGACTTGATTTAAGTTCTGAACTAGTTCTAGAGTTGACCAAATAAGTCAAAAGAAAGTCTTTAAGGATATTTTGAAGTTCTTATCTTTAATATGCATCCATTAAGGTTCAATGGTCATTATATTTTAAGACATATTAAAATTTGACAATAGTTATTATTGTTTGCATTGTTCTCAACAGTGCATTCTATGAATATTATGATTACTTATGTTATTCTTATTGCTACTACTATAATTACTACTACAATGTAATAGTAAAAATAATAAGTTTGAAAATTGTTAGGATCTAAGTTTTAATATTTGTAGACAAATACTGTACTAATTATCACAATAAAGTTCACAAACAGAGAGATATTATCAATAACTGTTTTTCATTGATTCATAATAATCAAAAGTTTTACATTAACGATTCTACAATCTACCCCTCAGCCTGATCACTCACTAGAACTATCCGTAAAAAAGATAATGTGTGAAGTGATAAAATAGATCTCTAACAAGTGAGATCTATTTATACTAAGTACTAAAGCTTTGTTCGCGATAGACTGACGTCACCCTGATAGTGACATCTAACATTCCTAACAGAAAAGATTCTATCCTATCATCTGTTCTAACTAGTCTAAACATTGATAAGATAAATATTGTTACATTGGAAAACCAGTGTCTAAGCTATCATCTGTTGCATTATCCAAACATCTGTTTGGCCATACAGATGTTTGGTCTATTTCATTAGCCTTTGGCTTCAACAGACTTTAGCCTTCAACAGATGTTATGTTTTCTTGAACAGTGCTTCCAAGTCTTAATCAGATGTTCGCTTTGTTCTTGAACAAATGTTCTGATTAGGTGTTTAAGATTCACTATCTTTGGGGAGAGAATTACTTCGAAAACTGTTTATTTCTTGGTCCTTGATTATATTTTAGCTTTTGAAAATCGTCTGTTCTTTTGTAGGTCTAACAATCTCCCTCTAGAACATATGATGACAAAACAGAGGTTTATTAGATCAACTTTTATTCTCTCATCAACTGTTCTCTTATTTAACCTTTGAATTGCAATTCAAAGTCAAGGGAAACAATGTCTTTTAGGACCTACTCCAATGGTAGACTTATTAAGTCTTGTAGATCTTCAATTTTTTGGCTAAAGGCGCTTTCCATTATGATCTTCTCCACCTCCCCACTAGCCCCGAGCAGAGTCAATTCATGGGTGTCTTTGTTTGACTTTCATTTTAGAATTTTATGACTCGGAGGATTTGCTGGGACTAGATGTAACTATCCTGAATAAACCCGTAATCGAAACCACAAGTGTTTGTGACGAAACTTGTAATAATAAATAGAAAACTTAGCGGATAAGAAAACTTGGCGGTTGATAAACCAACCCTCACAAAAATACCCTTACTAAACTCATAAATAAAAACTGAACCATTTAGGATCAAGACCCGAGCATACGCGATAAATATCGGCACAAAAATCAAGATAAACACCTAATTGGACGAAAAAAGGGGGCGGAGGACACGTGTTACGACGAGGTGTCATGTGGCAAACCTATGCTGGACACGTGGCAGGTCTAGGCAAGACACCCTGTCTCCTCTCGAGATGCGCGGGAGAGTCCAGCCTGGGCTATATAAAGGCCGGGTCTGGGACAAATTCAGTTGCTCATTTACGACTTCTGAAATTGATCCTTTGATCTCTCGTCACTTTGTTTCTCCTTATTCTCGTGTATTAAATCCTAATCACTAAACGATACCATGTCTGATTGATCGATAAACAAATCAACAAATGCCAAAGTGCTACCTGTATAAGCCTATACTTTGTTAACTACGTTGAGGTTTTGATCTCATGATTATCGTTAAAGTTGGAGCTGGGTTTATACACTAATACGGATTACATTGTGTGAAATTATGGGTTAGAATCAGATGGCTTAAAATTACAAATTCACTGATAAAGTAGATGCTTAATTATCAAGAAGACTTGGAGCTATAAACTTACTGTTAATAAAGAGGCTTAGCATCAGAAGACTTAGAAACAGGAGGCCTATTAAATCAAAACCCTAATTCTGCAATGTGAGTCATTCTCTTTTTTTTTTTTCACAACAATGTGAGACATTCTCTTTTCTTCACGTTTTGGGATACTTAAATGTTTTCAAAACCCTAAATGTTTTCCAGTTAAATTTACAGTGATTAAGTTTTTGTATTATTAAATTAGTACCGTTATGTGGGGTTTTGTATACACTACTTGATAAGCTTTGCTATTGGACAATGAGTTAGCCAATAGTGATATGACCACAGTCACCGAAATGGGCCTGTGACAAGTACTGATTTGAGTAATTGAAAGATATAAACAAATGTAAAAACCTTTAATACTGTAATTATAACATTATGTCTTTTTATACAAATGACCAGTATTTCTTGCTGATAATATGCTTTTCCTTTTGACCAGATTCCATGAAAACGAGACAATACACACATCATTGGACCATATGATTAACGTGTCTTTACATTTTTTGATATTTGGTCATCATGTTCCCATTCGTTGTAGTCTCAACGTTATATTTTCCATGCATGTTTCGATACGCCCTCTCACTATAAATTTTCAAACCTCTAATTCATAACAAAAAACATGATTACAATAAATAGTTTAATAGTTCATAACTATTATAATGATTTCAACCTAAAATATTCAAACCCCTAATTCATCATAATATAATAATATTTGGCGATTAGGACGTAAGTTTACTAACTTCATATGTAAATTATTCAAACAAAAATGTAAAAGTAATGATTGAATTTCAAAATTAACAAGTCCAGTTGCTATAAAACTAATTATGCTAAATAAAAATTAATATTGGAAATTGATAAAAGGTTAAAACGATATAAAATGAAATTTAAAAGAATTATATTGGTATGTAATAGCATAGTAAATTGTAGTGAACAATTATATATATATATATATATATTGTTGTGGAGTGTTGATTAATAGTAACTTTATTTTTATAATAATATATAGTTTTTTATTATTTAATATATTATAATAGTTTATTATTATATATATCGTTGAGTGTTGATGAATAGTAACTTTATTTTTATAATAATATATAGTTTTTTTATTATTTTATTATTTAATATATTATAATAGTTTATTATTATATTTACTTTTAATAACATATTTTTTCTTTTTTTAACATATATTTCCTTTACCTTTTTTTAATAATTGTTTTTTTTCTTTTTTCGAACATATATTAATTTATCGATTAATTTGATACTTCTTTAATAATTTATGTTTATAACTTTTTTCTAAAAACTTAAGTATGTACTTGTACTTGATTTCTTTTTTTCCTGACATTATGTTATAAGTTTTGTTAAAAATGAAGTTATACTCAAAATAAAGTATTTATTTGTATCATAAAATGGTACGATAATAAACTAAATCGTTCTAATGATTTGACTTTCTAAACAACATGCTTTATTTTCAAATCACGTTTGTTTTACATTATCATTTGCTTGGTTTCGCCGCAACGCGCGATATAAAAAAAACTAGGTAACATCAAACATAACAGCACATAAAAAACTATTTCCAGAACAATATATTTTTGTTAATAAGTCATCATAATTTGATATTGCATTCCACGTGTTACCAACAAAACATATTCTTACTAGAACATTTTCAATTGTTACTGTAACACTATTTGTGTTCTATGATAGCAACGTAGAAACTAGCACAACTTAATGATGAAACCAACATAGCAGAATGTTGAAACTAGCACATCATTTGAGTATATGAAGTGAGTATTGCTTGTCCACATGATAACAATACATAAATATTGTAACACCCAATCCGGATGGACTGATATATCACTATAACAATGATTTAGAAACAAAAAACATAATTTCATTAAATCTTAAAGTCAAAAATACATAACATAAGTTAAGTTAAGCTCGCAGGTCAAATACAAATTATTCAGAGTTTCAAGCTAACAGACAGTTACATATTAGTCCTAAGGCATTACTCATTTCTCTTCACTTCGCCCGCCCAAAGTAACATGTGAACCTGTGGTGAATAAAAGATTTACGGAATGAGCCGTTTTGTGCTGAAATTATGTTCTATAGATTTCTAATCTTTTTATCAAATAGTTCGAGTTTAGTTTAAAAGAGTTTCAAAGGAGTTTGGTTCGGCTTAGAAGACTTAAGATTTATTTTATAATACTTCATATTTAGTTTAAACCAGTTCTCGATGTACTTTAAAGACATCGATTTTAGTTGAAGAGGCATTAAAATTACTTTAAATACACCAGATTTAGTTTGAAAGTCGTCAAAAGAATTTCAGGATTTGTTTATTGACTTTATAATTAGTGCTTAAACTTAAGATAAGTTTGGAGTTCATTATCAGTTTATCAGAAGTCATCCGGACATATCAAAACTTAACAAAAGTCATCTGAACTTATCAGAACTAGTTTAGACACTTTAAAATTAGTTCGTAAGACTTATGAAACCGTTGAAAAGACTTGATTTAAGTTCTGAACTAGTTCTAGAGTTGACCAAATAAGTCAAAAGAAAGTCTTTAAGGATATTTTGAAGTTCTTATCTTTAATATGCATCCATTAAGGTTCAATGGTCATTATATTTTAAGACATATTAAAATTTGACAATAGTTATTATTGTTTGCATTGTTCTCAACAGTGCATTCTATGAATATTATGATTACTTATGTTATTCTTATTGCTACTACTATAATTACTACTACAATGTAATAGTAAAAATAATAAGTTTGAAAATTGTTAGGATCTAAGTTTTAATATTTGTAGACAAATACTGTACTAATTATCACAATAAAGTTCACAAACAGAGAGATATTATCAATAACTGTTTTTCATTGATTCATAATAATCAAAAGTTTTACATTAACGATTCTACAATCTGCCCCTCAGCCTGATCACTCACTAGAACTATCCGTAAAAAAGATAATGTGTGAAGTGATAAAATAGATCTCTAACAAGTGAGATCTATTTATACTAAGTACTAAAGCTTTGTTCGCGATAGACTGACGTCACCCTGATAGTGACATCTAACATTCCTAACAGAAAAGATTCTATCCTATCATCTGTTCTAACTAGTCTAAACATTGATAAGATAAATATTGTTACATTGGAAAACCAGTGTCTAAGCTATCATCTGTTGCATTATCCAAACATCTGTTTGGCCATACAGATGTTTGGTCTATTTCATTAGCCTTTGGCTTCAACAGACTTTAGCCTTCAACAGATGTTATGTTTTCTTGAACAGTGCTTCCAAGTCTTAATCAGATGTTCGCTTTGTTCTTGAACAAATGTTCTGATTAGGTGTTTAAGATTCACTATCTTTGGGGAGAGAATTACTTCGAAAACTGTTTATTTCTTGGTCCTTGATTATATTTTAGCTTTTGAAAATCGTCTGTTCTTTTGTAGGTCTAACAATCTCCCTCTAGAACATATGATGACAAAACAGAGGTTTATTAGATCAACTTTTATTCTCTCATCAACTGTTCTCTTATTTAACCTTTGAATTGCAATTCAAAGTCAAGGGAAACAATGTCTTTTAGGACCCACTCCAATGGTAGACTTATTAAGTCTTGTAGATCTTCAATTTTTTGGCTAAAGGCGCTTTCCATTATGATCTTCTCCACCTCCCCACTAGCCCCGAGCAGAGTCAATTCATGGGTGTCTTTGTTTGACTTTCATTTTAGAATTTTATGACTCGGAGGATTTGCTGGGACTAGATGTAACTATCCTGAATAAACCCGTAATCGAAACCACAAGTGTTTGTGACGAAACTTGTAATAATAAATAGAAAACTTAGCGGATAAGAAAACTTGGCGGTTGATAAACCAACCCTCACAAAAATACCCTTACTAAACTCATAAATAAAAACTGAACCATTTAGGATCAAGACCCGAGCATACGCGATAAATATCGGCACAAAAATCAAGATAAACACCTAATTGGACGAAAAAAGGGGGCGGAGGACACGTGTTACGACGAGGTGTCATGTGGCAAACCTATGCTGGACACGTGGCAGGTCTAGGCAAGACACCCTGTCTCCTCTCGAGATGCGCGGGAGAGTCCAGCCTGGGCTATATAAAGGCCGGGTCTGGGACAAATTCAGTTGCTCATTTACGACTTCTGAAATTGATCCTTTGATCTCTCGTCACTTTGTTTCTCCTTATTCTCGTGTATTAAATCCTAATCACTAAACGATACCATGTCTGATTGATCGATAAACAAATCAACAAATGCCAAAGTGCTACCTGTATAAGCCTATACTTTGTTAACTACGTTGAGGTTTTGATCTCATGATTATCGTTAAAGTTGGAGCTGGGTTTATACACTAATACGGATTACATTGTGTGAAATTATGGGTTAGAATCAGATGGCTTAAAATTATAAATTCACTTATAAAGTAGATGCTTAATTATCAAGAAGACTTGGAGCTATAAACTTACTGTTAATAAAGAGGCTTAGCATCAGAAGACTTAGAAACAGGAGGCCTATTAAATCAAAACCCTAATTCTGCAATGTGAGTCATTCTCTTTTTTTTTTTCACAACAATGTGAGACATTCTCTTTTCTTCACGTTTTGGGATACTTAAATGTTTTCAAAACCCTAAATGTTTTCCAGTTAAATTTACAGTGATTAAGTTTTTGTATTCTTAAATTAGTACCGTTATGTGGGGTTTTGTATACACTACTTGATAAGCTTTGCTATTGGACAATGAGTTAGCCAATAGTGATATGACCACAGTCACCGAAATGGGCCTGTGACAAGTACTGATTTGAGTAATTGAAAGATATAAACAAATGTAAAAACCCTTAATACTGTAATTATAACATTATGTCTTTTTATACAAATGACCAGTATTTCTTGCTGATAATATGCTTTTAAACATATTTCAGGTGATTACAGTAGATCTGAATAAGAATTGTGATATGGCACTGAAAGGCTTAAAGAAGTGGCTTATTTTATCTATTAACTTAAGAAACGTTGTTTTATGTATTCGACTTTATCCCCTAGTTTTGGTGTTTTAAAACTCTGATATTTTTCCTAACTCACGGTCCTAATGAAATTTCCTCTGCAAGGTTTTCAAAATAACCACAAGTACCACTTGAACTGTTCACGGCTCCTATCTAGAGTGTGGTTGGGGTTTGTGACAGAAGTGGTATCAGAGCCACTAGTTTAAGCAAATAGGTGTTGTGATAATACCTAAGCTTAAATGAAAGAGTTAGGAAATTAATATTAACTGGTAGCACCTAGGATAGTATCTGGACTTAAACTTAAGGAAGATGATTTAATATAAGCTTCGAGATAAGCTAATTACTTGTGTGGATATAGTGTGATGGGTGTTGGTATGCCGTATGGATGATAATTAGAACATTGTAAGTATGGTAAATAATCCGTACTTGGCCACTGTGTAGATCTATTTCTCTCACCTTTTTAGTCATTAAATATTTTTTGGGTGTATCATGCATAATGTTTTCTATTTTATTAAATAACATGCAAAGTCAATTTGTCACTATATGTATCGCATTCATTGTTTCTATTATTTCTAGTATATACCGATCCATATACGTGTATCTATGTACTTACTCGCTTTGTGTTACAGGTTTCACGTGGATCCACCTGACTGACTAGGTTCCTCACGGCCATCGGTTGTAGCCTAGTATCGCCACCAGTATTAGACTCGCTCTTCGTGGCTTGAGACTAATGCACGTTGTAGTCTTTGAGTCTTATTGTTTCTATTGTATCTATATTGTGATTGTGGTGATTTGTTGATTATTGTTGTGGTAACTATGGGTGCTTCTACGACACATGAAATTGCATGTTAAGTATATTTTAAAATCTAGATCTATTCACCAACATTTTGTTTACCCAAAACCTTTTTACGCATGATGCAGGTACTCAAATATGAGATAGAGTTGAATGCAAGATACGTAGGACATGCCTTAGTAATAAGTTGGACCTTTCTTTATAACTATTTATCTTTTGAATAATGTATTAATTATGTTAAATGTCTTTTATGATTATGTGTGACGATTTAAAATTGATGCTTTTAAATAAGAAACTTATAATAGTGTCATGAGCTATGGACAATCATCATGCCCCGTACCATATCCGTTGCAAGTCTGGGTGTGACACTACATTCCTTTCTATTTAGCAGACACACCCATCGCTCCCTCTATACCAGCTAGGTTTCGCGGCTTACTGCCTAGAAAAACCTTATAATTATGTCCTTATGCGATCGCGTCTCTAGATGTAGTACCGCCACTCGTTCTTGATCCACCGGGATCTGCACCACATGAACCGCTGGTGTCACCGATACCGCCATTAGCACCAACTTGATTATCTTCATGTTATGTAATTTCCACGGACATACATTGCTCCATTAAAACTCTAGTTCGGCTCTTGTAGTAGGAAGATGATTAGCTGATACTTTGCACATAGATTTTCCTTTCGGTGCCATGTTCTCTTCTAATACACATTATCAAAAGAATTTAGACATATATTTGGAAAAATATAGTCTACCACACGCATAAGAGTTTAGAATACTTCCGATCGTAGATACCCTAAAATCTCATTGTCTATACCTGGCCGAAACGGCCATAACATGAATAACCACAACTATAGTACACAGTACTTCTTGTGTGTACCGCTCATACACCTAAACGAAACATCAATCTACTGAGGAGGGGGAAGCCATACGATCACCATTTCTCCCGTAACGTGCATCCGATATTCTGTGGACCTCGATCATCTGAAATATGGAAAGTCCTTTGTTGCATTAACCCATGCACTAAATATATTAATAACACTTAAGCTCCATGTTGGACCCATATAACAATGCTCTATCTAAAGTTGGCAAGCTTTCAACAAATATGAAAATAATGTGCGGAAAGAGAAATCAAACTTTCAAGAAACACAACTACAAAATTTTCAAGTTTATATCACTTTGAAAAAGGTTTACAAGGTGATTGTGAGGTTTACAAGGTTTACAAATGAATACTTTAAGAATTTTTAATGAAGGGCAGTGGAGTTTTGTAGTATGTAATGAATGGTTAGCTTAACTCATCTTCCCTTTGGTGTTGTATTCTCTATTTATAGAAAATGTTTGATATGAATAAACAAATGTTTTTTCATGCACTTGTCTACATAAATTGGCTTTTTGACATATTCATTGAATCCATCCAAGTCCACTTGCTACTTTAATGTTTGTGCAGAACCTTATCTCTTTGACAAGTTGCTTCATCAGATTTTCTGATGAGTAACTTACCAGAAATCTGTTTCCTTGGTTATCAGATTTCTGATAACAAAATTCACCTAATTCTGATGATAAATACCAAATTTATCATCAGATTGTTGTGTGTTGGGTGTGATATTTTTTTATTAATATTTTAAGCCCTTTTTAACACATTAGTCAAGTTTTAAATTTATAAAACACGATATTCTACTAACACTAAACACACACATGGGCAAGTGCACCCATCGTGATCGTAGTATAGCGTTGGTAAGATACCAAGGTCGTCAAAGGACACAAGAGCTTTTAGTATCGGTTTATCCTCAACGTCTAATCAATTCAAAATTTTTAGAAAAGGTTTTAAACATGAAAAATAAAACTAAAAATGCTGAAAAATAAAAATAAAATAAAAACAGATAGACAAGATGAATCATTTGTATCCGACTCGCCTTTAATGTAACCTTTGATGATTTCCGCACTTTTACACTTTTTAAGAGATTATCTTAACTATAGTAGTAGGCTCCTCTTTTGAAGGTGGCGTTACCCTCAACCCAGTGGTTTGAGTCAGCAAGGATACAATCCCAAAGGGTCGGAATATTGAAAGATAATTAATTAAGTTATTAATACGTAAAGTGGTAGGCCTCTCTTTTGAAGGCGACGTTACCCTCGGGTAAGTGGTTTGAGTCAGCAGGGATACAATCCCAAGTAGCCGGGTTAATGTATTAATAGTAGTTTACATATGAGGGGATCAAGCCATCCGCACCCCCGCCATCCAATACTAGTGGATATTGAAGGAGGTCCTAGTAAGCTTAACCCGGGACCTTGTAGGATCTATACACTGAACAAGGCAAGAACCTTACTAAACCATTCCCTTAACCCCCGACCAGGTAGCCAACAAATCTCTATATAGACCGTAGAGATATGAATGGTGAAAATCTTTTACTTTATATAGACAGTAAAGTAATGCCAAGACACCACGGACAAATTATAAAGAAGTTTCACCTTCAACATAAGAAACTAGTTATTAAAGTCATTAATACAAAATCAAATAAAAAGTGCAAAAGGATTAAAAATCAAAAGTATTACATTAAATGCTTGTCTTCACCAAGTGATGTAAGAGACTTAGCCAAACATGGCCTTTGATTGACAAGAACTCTTACTATCAATCTTGGATCCCGAGACTCCTACACACACTCTAAGGTGGATGATGGATGATGGTGGTGGATGTGGGTGTTGTAGTGGTGGTGGAGTGGTGGTGAAGTGGGAGATAGGTGGTTTGCCAAGGGATGCCTTTGAAGTGAGCCAAGCACCCCTATTTATAGCCTGTACAGAAGCCCGGACACAGCCCTGTGGCCATCATTTTTCTCTTTCTTCATTAATTGCAATTGTCTGCATTAGGCTCCACATGCCCCCGTGTTCACTAGGCACGACCCCGTGTGCAGAAGCGTATCTGTACTATCAAGATTTGCAAGATTCTGCGAATCTTAGTGTTGACCACGCCCCCTTGCTGGGAATAGAAGCTTCTACAACTTTCTCATTTTCTGCAGACACTTGACCACGCCCCCGTGTTCGCTGGGCACGGGGCTTTGGTCAGCCTTCTTTTTCTTGCTTTTGCTTGGGAAGATGCTGTCGAGGGTTCGGGCATGCCACGTTTATCCCTTTTCTTTGTATTTATGTTAGTTTTTGCTGCATATTTGTTCCTTTTGTTCATTTAAGCTTATTTGGTCCTGAAAATACAAAAGGAAGACAAAAGCACACTCTTCCAACATTAGTACTAAAAAAGGGTTAGTTTTATGCCTCATTTGATGTAATTTATATATTGCATTTTACACACATCAAATACCCCCACACTTGAATCTTTGCTTGTCCTCAAGCAAAACTCTTTATTATGTGGCTTACACACCCAAATGGACTGGGTAGAAGAGAAGTTTTGGGCTTATCTTGAGTGTCGGGAATCCAAGATCTTTATTGGGTTTTACTTTTATATTATTTACAATCCTATTCCTTATGATTTATTTAGAATATTTCATAAGAGAAATTACTTATTTGGGCATAACATGCCTTTTTAAAATTCCATTTATATACAAGTTCACATACCTCATGGGAGATCACTCAACACTCGGCCGAAGATGTATTTTTGTGAAACACTCGAGATCGGCATGGAACTTACTTCTTCCTTATGATTGCCAAGCAATCAATCCTCCTCCTTTTTAACTATAAACCTTTGTGAATATCAAGAGGACTTGGGGAAGGTTAGGCTTGGGTTAAAGATAGGTGGTTTTGGATTAGTGGTTAGTAAAAAGGGCTAAAAGCGTAAAAAGCATCGGTCGTCGTAAAACTTTTTATTTTTGTGACTTTTATTCAAACTAAGCATCTTCAAATAAAGTTTCTTTGAGGAACTTGTTTGTTTATTGCTAGACTTCATTTTTTTATAAAGAGATGTCATAAGACAACCGAGCTTTCTACTAAAATAAAGGGTTAAAATGAAAAAGGGTTTGGTGGGTAAAGGGTGTTTGTTTTGTGGGTTTATAAATGAAAAGGTTTAGGCTCAAAGGGGTTAACTAGGGGGATTTTGGGTAGGTGAAAAAGAAAATGAAAAATAATGTTGTTGAAAGAAAAATGGGTTAGTCCTAATGCCTCCATCATTTACTTACTTGGGTTTAAGTTGGTAAGGACCGGGAATGTATCGTCGTGGCAAGTTCTAGAGTCGTAAGAACCAAGCGGCTATTCACACAAGAAACGAAAAATGAGCATTTAATTTAAAGATGTATGCTTGTATGCTCAATAAAGGCTCAAAACTCACTTTTTTGTGGGAAATGGGTTTATAATGTAATCAAGTATATATAATCAAATTTTAACTATATTTGTCATGTCGTTTCATAATTTTCTTATGTTAGTTCTTTTTATCATGATGCTATCGGTTGTAAATTCGTAAAAATATAACCTTTTTAAAACTTGTTATTCCCAAATTAAACCAAGACAAGTTAAAAAAACGACATGACAAATAGAGTTTTTTGTAAGGCTTGTTATTAGGATGTAGGATCGTGCGATTAACCCAAATGAGTCGTTCAGAGGAGTTTTACTCTGTTTCAGGTGCAGAAAACAAGAAACAAAGGTAGAAACAGCTAAAACTTCACTTAAATCACTGATTGAATTGATCTGATGTTGTTTACAATCAAACCTCACACCAGCTGCACTTCGGCATGGAAAACATGAACATCGTTACTGATTTCACTCCTGAGGACCTACATAGGGTACTGATTCCGCTCGTAATGACATCAGACATTTGGAGCGGAATTAGCAACTTGTAATTCCGGGCGAAATCACCTACATGTGATTTCGGGCGGAATCACCTATATGTGATGTTTGGAGCGGAATCAGCCTCTTAAGCACCCTAAACATGCTAATTTCTCGTACAATGTGCCCTGATCTATACAATCTAGTCTAAGACTCGATACAAGACGAAGTCGACAGATGTATGCACCAACAGACTCCCCCTCAGATGTTGACGAGTCTTACGTGTCGAGTCTTCTCAAACTTCAGCCTTGATCAGTCTCTGGGCTTTACTCTTTCTAACAACATCAACCGACTCCCCTTAACTATGTGCTGGCATTCCTTTAGTTCTTCAGCATCATCAGCTTCAGGATCATTGTCTGGCTTTCATAGATTCATGATAGTTGCCTGGCTTTAACTTTGTCCACAGAATCGAAACCTGGCACATGTTATATCCACAGTATCCTCAGGCATCATATCTTGACTCTCATAAGCTTCTCCAAATCGATCAAACTGGCTTACTATCCCACAGCTTTTAATTTCCAAGATCGAAACTTGGCTCTAGTTCTGCTCAGGATTGAAAACCCAGCTCATACTTAACCTTCATACTCTACCTCACAGTAAATTTCTCATGTTTTGACTATAGAGACATACACCAACACTGACTCTCCCTCAGATCAAACAAAGAATTTTGATGAACTAATTGAAAGATTATATTTTGAAAACATTTAATTTCAAAGTACACACACCCCCTCAAATTTTGCTCATCATGTTTAGCACTCGGAATTTTGAAAATTAGCTTTTCAATACCAGATGTCGAAAATCTTTTTGAATTTTGAAATGTAAAGAAATGCAGTAAAGAAAATATTTACAGATAATAATTTTTGTGAGTTCGTGTAAGAGGATCATATCAGTTTTTGAGACAAATCACCAACTCCGTTAAGCTTGATTTCATTTTAAGTTCTAAACAATTCACCTAGATTGTCAGTATATTTGTCCACTTAAATTTTCACACAAATTTCAATTGTTTCGAGATACGAAATTAATGTCTTAAGCACTTGAATTTATCCGTGTGTCCCACTACTTGAATATACTCCCGTATCCAGATCCCAATATTCAGTCTTACAGGTGAGTATACCACAGATGATATCTGTAAAGGGGTTAGATGCGATGGCCGTGAGAGCTCAGGTCGATACTTCCATATACGCAGAGAGATGACGGCTTCGACTTTTGGTGTGTCCCCTTTAGAGGATCTTTGTTTCAACAGCAGTAACTATCAATTTTATTGTTTCATCAACTTGCTGAGGGCGGTGCTTTGTTTCAAGCATTTGCAGAAAGTATTATTCGGGGACTAGGTCAGAACTTCCATTCAGCAGAAGTCCCGGAATAATACCCCAGATATCACTGAGCATAAAGACCTAGTATCTCAGAAAGAGGGACCTTTCAAACAAGATTTCGGGGGTTACCCATATATCCAAGAAGTTGTTCCCCACGATAAGCAAGTTTGAATTTTTAAGTTTATATCTCGTCACAATCTACTAAATGTGCAAAAACCTACTGACATATCCGTAGTAAGATTGTTTATCACATTTTTAAGTTGTTCCCCACTGATGTACTATCATTTCCTCTTTTGTACATCAGAACTCATTTTTGATTTTATCATGTTTTTGTATTTTTCAAATTTTCTAATGTTTTTGGATTTTCAGAATTTTTCTACTCCCCCTAAAATGCAAACACATTAAAGAAAATTGAAAACAAAACTAAGCTCTTTACCCAATTAAAACTATACAGAAACTTGACTACCGCCATCCACTAGGCATAAACAATCCGAGCTCCACCTTTCAACAAACCATCTTCTCATTTAGATTTCAAAACACTTAAGTTTATTTTAATCAAAATGATTTTTCCGGAAAATGAGTTTGTTTTTACCACTTGTAGATTAGCCATAAGTAGATTCAGGGATATGGTTCATCATCTTGTCTTTCAAACATATGTATAAAGATTACATCAACTTCAAATTAATGACCTTAATTAATCACTTGTAAGATCTCACCTCTTACCACTTGTACAAACACAAACACATGTACATATGTAGGAATAAAACATCTACACACGACATTTTATCAATCAAAGATGCCGATTCCTGCTTCACACTTACCAACCTGGAAGCTCCTGCGTAGTCCTTCCACCTGTAACATTTAACAAATTCAACAAATTTTTCCAAACAAACTATTCAAAAACTAGAATAATGTCGATTCCTGATCCACGATTACAAACTTGGGATCTCCGGCATAGTCCTAAGATTTCAAGGGAAAAGAATTTCCACCCAAGTCTTTTCAGACTTGAGGGTTTTCAATTCTTGCTCAGTAGGGTTATATGTTGCCTTTTTAGTTGCATAGAAATCTCTAACCCCTTTAGCTTTCCCATTAAGAATTTTCCCAAAAATTTTCTTAAGGTTTCCATTAAAAACTTTCTCGACATCAAATTCATTCTTCTCGGAGTAAAACTGATCCGAGATCTCAACCATACCAATTTTTTGTTTAATCTCTTCAAATTTCAGTGATGGAAATTCATCATCATTCACTGAATCTTTTGTTTCAACCTGTGGCTCTTCTGGCTTTGTGGAACCAGATTCATCGCCGACTTTCTCATCAACTTTTTTAACCACCCACACTTGGTTGTCTTTGGATTTCTTTTTGTAAACATTTTTCTTTGAACACTCACCAACTTCATGAATGGAATTTTCAAAAATTTTGACTTGTTCAGTTGGTTTTTCATTTTTTTCAACTACTTTTTCTTTTAGCTTTTCAGAAACTCCCTGTTTTCCCTTAGTATTTTTCGGACAATTCCATGCCATATGACCAACTTCATTGCATTTGAAACAGGTTCGAGTTTCATTTGGATGAAAAACTCCAGTTCCATTCCTTTTCTTCTCAGCAAGAAACTTCTGGTTTGATTGTCTCCAGAACGGTTTCTTCTGTTCATCTTCTGCACTTCCACCTGAAACAAATTCTGTTTTAGTTTTAGAATTTTTTTCATTTTTATAGTTTTCTGGTGGAATAAAACCTAAACCTTTATTTTTGTAGCTACGATTATGGTTTGGTTTCTTTTGTAAACCAGAACCAGAATTGTAACCCTTTTTCTTATTTAAACGTTGTTGAACTCTTGAAGTGTATTTTTTAGGTTTTCAAGTAAGATTATCTTTTATTTCAGAAATATTAATTTCTATCATTTTGAAAACCTTTTTGATCATGTCAAAACGAACACTTCTTATTAGAAACTCCCTGTCAGAGTATAATTTGTCAGAATCATTTAAAGTGTATGCTACTTCAGATGTTTCATCATCCAAATTCGCTTTTGATAACAAAAATTGTTTACTATAAGACCGTTTAACCGACGATTTTGGACCATTGACTGACGAACTTGAACCTCCAGACTCAGATTTTGACTCAGACTTCTCATCAGTATCCAACACCTGATCGACCATCTTTTTGATTAACTCAGACTCATGATCAGTGTCAGACGATGTGAAAGTGACATCAATATTTTCTGGTAATTCATCAGTTGTATCGGTTTTTAACTTTATATTGACTGCTTTTTCAAGTTGCTCCTCGTTTGGTTTTCTAGGAGAATACCCTTCCCAGATCGGAGGCAGACACTTTTTATAGCTAACAGTCGATTTCTTACCACTATCTTTCTTCTTCGGCTTGTCATCTTGAAAATCTTCCATACCTGCAACAGTTGGATAAATTCTATCAATAAGATAATCAGAACTAGAATAACTTTGTAGTAAACGCCTGATTCTCTCATTCTCAATCTTCTCAGTTTCCAACTCTTGCTTCCACTTAGCACTTTCTTCGATGTAGAAGTTGATAGCTTTCTGCTTCGACATCATCACAGCATTCATCATTGTCAAAGCGTTCTCTCTTTCTGAGTTTGCCTTTTGAAGACCAGTCACTGTTCTGTTCAAGACATCATAAGATTCTTTCACATAATTGAGATTGAACAGTAATTGCTCTTTCTTCTTTTCATACTCAACCAGTTTTTCGTTTTTGGCTGCACATTCTTTACATGGTTCAAGACACTTTGAACATGGCTTGACGACTTCAACAATCTTTTCAACTTCTATCATCTTCTCAACTTCGACAACTTTCTCTACTTCGGACACCTTTTCTGCTTCACCCTTTTGCTCAGCTTCAGCAATTTTCTCATCAACGCTTAAAACTTCTTCTTTTTGAACAGTTTCATCCTTTTCAGCAACACTTTCAGTCTTCATTTTCTTTTGTTCTCACCAATAGACTTCATCCATGTGGCAAACATATCTGGTTCTCTAACAATCTTAGCAATGAATGCTTTGAACTCTCCTTTTTCATCAACAAACATATCCCAGCTGAAGCCTTCAGGTAATCTTTCATCAATCTGATTGACTAAACAAACTTTGCTTTCTGGTGATATGTAGTCGTTCCAGTTAAAATCCACCAAACATGCTCTCTTAGAATCCTCAATTTTTCTACCATGAGCCACCTGCGGTTCTTGTAGTTGTTGCTGACCCACTTGCTGATAAATGGCTTTCCGGTAGTAATCGTCTTTTCCAAACGGATTCTGAGCTCCACTAGCTTCCCTGTTCTTGCACTCCCTCTTGAAATGACCTTTCTCCCTGCATCGAAAACAAGTAACTTTGGATTTATCAAAACCTAAAGTAGAAACATGTGCATCAAGAAAATCATTTCTCCCAGTAATCATCTTAAACTTTTCAGCACGTCTAAGAACACTAGCTAGACACCATTTAATGTCCATCAATTCCATCTCTTCGGCGTCTATCTGATCATAATCCTCCTTTGTGAGCATAGGATTTCCGATCCGTCCTGCAACAAGACCTTCATACGAGAGAAGCACGGAACCAAGTAATGCCATGTGATCTTTCGCGACTTCTTCCGAAAAACTTTGACCATCAGAAAGATTTAGAGCGATGTTGCATTAGATCACACAACCATTTCCCGTTTTTGAGCTTTGATTCTGAAAACTTTCTGATGAACTCTTTGGATTAACACTCGGATATGAAGAGAATCCACTGCTTTTGTTTGAAGTCTGATCAACTTTTTCCACTGAATCCCCAGCACTAAATGCAGTCTCTATTTTCGGGCTTCTTTCAGCTTCTGGAACACTACCTTTGTAGTACATCTTTACATCCTGTTGACCACTTGGACTGTTCATCCTTGCGATCTTTTGCTGTTCCAGATCCTGACTTTCAATCTTTTCAATAAACTGAGAAATTGTTAACCCATCATAAACAACCGTATTCTTCAGTATCATCAAATAAGTTCCACATTCTTTCTGCGGTAACGCATCAACTAACTTGTCTACCCACTCTTCCGGCTCTTTTGTTACACTTAGCATTGACATGGATCGCACCAAGTGGCAGTATCGTTCAATCAGCTTCTTCGTATCTTCTCCCGGTAAACTACTGAACAGATCAAATTCTTTCTTGAGCAACGCCTTCTTGCTCTTAATCATGTTCTCACTACCCTCAAACATTACTTTAAGTGCATCCCAAATCGATTTTGATGTTTTGTCGTGCTGAAGTAATATGAAGATATCTTCTTTGATGGCTTGCTGAAGCAGACTGATCATCATCTTTTCAGCTTTGTACATATCACGCTCTTTGTCATTGAACTCAGAAATTGTTTTCACAACTTGCAACTCAGTACGTGGCAACACATATTTCTTCAGTATACACTCCCATGACCTAAGATGGTTTGCCTGAACCCAATTTTCGAATCTGTCTTTCCACCCGTAGTACTCTTCGATACTCATCAATTTCGGGGGCTTTTGTAACGTTCCGGTCTCATTTTCCAAGTTCATGTTCTGAGCAATGGAAGCCAGAGTAGTTGGGGATGAAGCGAACGCGTTATTGAACTCTTCACTCATGATTACGTATCACATTTTTCAAAAGCAGTAACTTTCGAGCGGAATTAACCCAAATACACCTTTGGAGCGAAATAGCAAACAACCCTTATGAGCGAAATCACTAAGTTGTACACTTGGAGCGAAATCAGATGTTTGTTACTCTGGAGCGGAATCACCACAATGGTTTGGAGCGAAATCACAAAAATAGTCTCCTGGAGCGAAATCAGTCCCGTATTTCGAGCGAAATCAGAAATGTTCCATTCGAGCGGAATCAGTTCGGGAGTAAATTTTGTCCATTTTTAGTCCGATTTTTAACGTGAAACTTTCAAGGGTTTATCTATGTCCAATTTTAAACAGTTTGTGAAAATTTTATCCGATTTTAACCGTTAAATTTTCTGTTGAAGAAAGAAGGTGTAGAAGAAAGAAATTTCGATGAAATCCAGCTAATCTCTGCAGAACTCCTCCTCCTGAGCTCTGATACCAATTGTAGGATCGTGCGATTGACCCAAATGAGTCGTTCAGAGGAGTTTTACTCTGTTTCAGGTGCTGAAAACAAGAAACAAAGGTAGAAACAGCTAAAACTTCACTTAAATCACTAATTGAATTGATCTGATGTTGTTTACAATCAAACCTCACACCGGCAGCACTTCGGCATGGAAAACATGAACATCGTTACTGATTTCACTCCTGAGGGCCTATATATAGGGTCCTGATTCCGCTCGTAATGACATCAGACATTTGGAGCGCAATTAGCAACTTGTAATTCCGGGCGAAATCACCTACATGTGATTTCGGGCCGAATCACCTATATGTGATGTTTGGAGCGGAATCAGCCTCTTAAGCACCCTACACATTCTAATTTCTCGTACAATGTGCCCTGATCTATACAATCTAGTCTAAGACTCGATACAAGACGAAGTCGACAGATGTATGCACCAACATAGGACTTGCAAAATTCAAGGTTTAGCATCCCCCCCACACTGAAATTACTCATTGTCCTCAATGTGCCTCAAAAATAAGTTTTTAGGTTGATTAAATGTGTAAAAAGGTGCTTAAAAACAAAATTTTATGTTACTGGGCGTTTGGGCACGGGCTCGTGTTGGTCCGGGCACGGCCCCGTGCTCAGATCGCCAGTATCATAATTTACAGAAGGCTGGGCACGGGGGCGTGTTCAGTGAACACGGCCCTGTGTCCAGTTACCTGAACTGGGCGTTTTCTGCAGAACCTTGGGCACAGGGGCGTGTTGGGCTGAGCATGGCCCCGTGCTGAACTTGCTGTACTGAAGAAAAATTGTCGGGAGGCTCTGTTTTTGTGCATGGGTTGTGGGTTATTCTTTCCCTTGGTAACCTCTACCATTTCGAGTGTGTTTTAACCATTACAACATCATCCAAACACCATTTAATATTTGAAACCATCATTCATTAAGAGTAACAATTACAAAGGATCCTAGAAAATGAAAATAAAGTAAAAAACGAAAAACTAAAAGTTCCTTGGATAGTTAGGTCAAGTGACGCAGGAAATCATTTCAAGGAGTTCTACCCTTATTGTAGCAATGTCAAAAACCCGGAAATAACTTTTCGGTACTTTGTAGAACTCGGAACCGAGGGATGTCTCTTTAAATGTCGTTGAGCCATTCCTCTATCTCCCTAGGGAAGAAGAAGGCGGGCTCATTCTCCACAATGTCTTGTGGAGGAGGTGCGACGGCAACCGGGACTCCGTGTAATATGTCTAGAGGGGGTTCCGGGGGTACGACATATCTCTCGGCCGGAATAATGACTTCCGGTACAACATTCCACTCCCTTTGTGCGATGATTGGCACCATAGGAGGAGAAGTAAGAATATTCAACCTTTGGTGCAAAAGGTTGACTTCTCGAAGGCACCCCTCTAATCCCACAGTCAAGTGATTTATACGGTTAACCAAGGCTTCCTCTACTCCTGTCATTTCATCGATGGCTTCTCTCAAGGCATACACGTAGTTGACTAGAGAGTCTTCCACTGATGATCTTCTTCCTCGTCGGTTGTTCCTTGAGTGGGCTGAGGATGTTCCGCTATTCCTGCTTGATATTCTAAGAAAACAAGCCGAAAAAATTTCAAATCAATGAAACAGTACTCTGGCCACGGCCTGGTGCTTACTGAGCACGGCCCCATGGCCACCATTATGCAGATTTTTAAAACTATGAATCTTGGAGCTTTAAATTATTTTTCTGACTTTTGAAGCATTTTTAAGTAGAAATAACTTAAAACAATGTTGTAAAACTTATTTTTGATAAGATTCCTTGAATAATAATCCTAACAAATATCATAATAAAGCTTGAAAATATGGAGATTTCAAGTTTTAATGGAGGTTTTTGAGGAGTAAATGAAGAAGAAGGCAATAGACAAAAGTAGTAAAGACATGATGGTTGTTGAGAACCTTCTTTAGAATATACCGTATAGGGTATATGCGAAGATCCCACCAGATCCTTTTCTTTGGAATGGGTCCAAGAGTGCAGGAATCTTGCTACATTTATAGAAAACGACAGCACGCTGACCATGGCCCCGTGGTCAGACAAGAATCTGACACTTTTTTTCCGTATTCTGACATAAAATCAGACACAAATCTTTAGGTGGGCACGGGGGCGTGCTGAACTGGACACGACCCCGTGGCTAGAGGTTTTTATGAAGTATTGTCTTAATTTAAGGAATTTATCCGGATCGGGTGGTTCCTTACTGGACAGAACAACACCGAAGTGCCTGAGATACCTAAGTTGCCTTAGTTTTAGACAAGAACACAAGAGGTTATCGGAAAGGGTGAATCCTAAGCTAAATACCGGTGGGCGAGACCAACCTTTATTTTCCTTATCTGGGCTCTCGTTAAAGAAGGTATATGTCGAATCGCTCAGGTCTATGTAAGCATCAGCGGAGACCGATGGGGAGTCCTTCACGGCACAATCGACACAGGGATGACTATCACTCAAGTCCTCACAAGAGTTAGAGGTGATTTCGGGAGCAACAATGTTGTTATAATCCTAATGCAATCTCAATAATTCTCCTTGATCGTCGTCTTGAGATGAATTAGTTATTTGCACCTAAAGTTCTCTTATCAATTGGAGAATTACTTCTTCCATTTGAAATAATTCTTCGGGAATCATATCATCTAGAAGAGATGATTGAGAGCATTCGAGGGAGAGATAGGGATTCTTTTTACTTTCGCCCATCTTAAGGTTACAGGAAAACGATGGGTCTATATAGTGGGGAGCGTAATTTAAAAAATAACATTTTAAATCTTCATGAGATCCGCCACATATTCGACACCGCACACCATAAGAGGAGCGAAAGTAAAAATGATCAGTATCACTCATGTTTATGTCAGAGATTACCAACCGTCAGGATCTTACGGTTTTGTTTTTAGTATCTGAAGCTTGGGCACGGGGGCGTGTTCAGTAGGCACGGCCCCGTGTTCAGCTACTGTCTGACTTAAAACAGGCTTGCCAGTACCAAAGATTGGGCATGGGGGCGTGTTCACCGGGCACGGCCCCGTGCGGAGCTCTGCAGAAGCTGAAAAATCTAGAAAAATCCTAAAAAAACCAGAAAAATAAGAAAAACGATTAGGTCGTTGATTCCTAACTTTCTTAAACTCCTTGTGTCCCCGGCAACGGCGCCAAAAACTTGGTATGTGTTGGGTGTTATATATTTTTATTGATATTTTAAGCCCTTTTAAACACATTAGTCAAGTTTTAAATTTATAAAACACGATATTCTACTAACACTAAAAACACACATGGGCAAGTGCACCCATCGTAAGCGTAGTATAGCGTTGGTAAGATACCGAGGTCGTCCAAGGACACAAAAGCTTTTAGTACCGGTTTATCCTCAACATCTAATCAAATCAAAATTTTTAGAAAAGGTTTTAAACATGAAAAATAAAACTAAAAATGCTGAAAAATAAAAATAAAATAAAAACAGATAGACAAGATGAATCACTTGGATCCGACTCGCCTTTAATGTAACCTTTGATGATTTTCGCACTTTTGCACTTTTTAAGAGATTATCTTAGTTATAGCAGTAGGCCCCTCTTTTGAAGGTGACGTTACCCTCAACCCAGTGGTTTGAGTCAACAAGGATATAATCCACAAGGGTCAGAATATTGAAAGATAATTAATTAAGTTATTAATGCGTAAAGTGGTAGGCCCCTCTTTTGAAGGCGACGTTACCCTCGGCTAAGTGGTTTGAGTCAGCAGGGATACAATCCCAAGTAGCCGAGTTAATGTATTACTAGTAGTTTACATATGCGGGGATCAAGCCATTTGCACCCCCGCCATCCAAGACCAGTGGATATTGAAGGGGGTCCTAGTAAGCTTGACCTAGGTCCTTACAGGATCTATACACTGAACATGGCAAGAACCTTACTAAACCATTCCCTTAACCCCTGACCAGGTAGCCAACATATCTCTATATAGACCGTAGAGATATGAATGGTGAAAATCTTTTACTTTATATAGACAGTAAACTAATGCCAAGACACCACAAAAAAATGATAAAGAAGTTTCACCTTCAACATAAGAAAATACTTATTAAAGTCATTAATACAAAACCAAATAAAAAGTGCGAAAAGATTAAAAATCAAAAGTATTATATTAAATGCTTGTCTTCACCAAGTGATGTAAGAGACTTAGCCAAACATGGCCTTTGATTGACAAGAACTCTTACTATCAATCTTAGATCCCGAGGCTACTACACACACTCTAAGGTGGATGATGGATGATGGTGGTGGATGTGGGTGTTGTAGTGGTGGTTGAGTGTTGGTGAAGTGGGAGAGAGGTGGTTTGCCAAGGGATGCCTTTGAAGTGAGCCAAGCACCCCTATTTATAGCCTGTACAGAAGCCCGGATACAACCCTGTGGCCATCATCATTCTCTTTCTTCATTAATTGCAATTGTCTGCATTAGGCTCCACATGCCCCCGTGTTCGCTGGGCACGGTCCCGTGTGCAGAAGCGTATCTGTACTATCAAGATTTGCAAGATTCTGTGAATCTTAGCGTTGACCACGCCCCTGTGCTGGGAGTAGAGGCTTCTACAACTTTGTCATTTTCTGCAGGCACCTGACCACGCCCCCGTGTTCGCTGGGCATGGGGCCATGGTCAGTCTTATGTTTCTTGTTTTTGCTTGGGAAGATGTTGTCGAGGGGTCGGGCATGCCACGTTTATCCCTTTTCTTTGTATTTATGTTAGTTTTTGCTGCATATTTGTTCCTTCTGTTCATTTAAGCTTATTTTGGTCCTGAAAATACAAAAGGAAGACAAAAGCACACTTTTTCCAACATTAGTACTAAAAAAGGGTTAGTTTTATGCCTCATTTGATATAATTTATATGTTGCATTTTACACACATCACAGACTTATCAGATTGGTCTTTTCTGATTGTCCTTCCTTACCTGTGATCTCTTTCTGATCCTTATTGAAGATGATGTTTATCTTTCTGCTTATCCTGTTGTCTTGTATCTTCTTTCTATATGACCTGTTGATTTGTCATCTTCAAGATATGATCAAAGTGATCGTATTTTTCTTCAACACTTACAAAAAGTTTCCTAACAATTCCCTCTAAGTGTTGTAAGAAAAATTACTACTCATATCATGGATTCAAAACATGAACTTAAATAAACAAGATAAAACAGAATCATTGTTCAAACAAAACAAACAAATTAATATTATTTTTCAAAGACATTAGTTGTTGTATCGGTAGAGATCATCAACCATCAATTGCTTCTTGTAAGGTATTGGCTTGCTGCATTCCTTGTACATTGCTTTGTAGAGATTCCTTGCTATCTGTGATCCTTTAATTTTCTTTCTCAGCTCTGGCTTGTCATGTCCCTTGATCTTAGCTATTCTTGTTTCTTGTTCATACATTCTCTTATGTAGTTAAAAGTTTGATTTGAGTATTTGCAGATTTCCCTCACCCTAAAAGAGCTTTCTCCTCAACAATATCCTTGAAAACAACAGAGAGCTTAGTTTTTTCAAAAATCACCCATGTTCTAGCCTCATCCTTTAACCGTGTTGGGATTCTTGTGTTTGGAGGTGTTATGTACATCTTATTGTTGATTGTGTGATCAACGTTGATGCAGAGGTCAAAATCAGTGACAGCTATGTTGGTGAAAAACTTAATTCCACTATTGGATAAACTATTAACGGCTCTTCTTACAATTTTGCTGTTTGATTTTTCTTCATCATAAGTTTTCTTCAACATTATCAAATTTGTTGCATGAAGTTTATCAGCCAAGTCACCATCGTTTATTACCTCTTCATCACCATTTTTCCTGATCAAAGTGTACTTGTTTTATTCATGAAACCCAAATACACCGTCTGGAGTTGTAAGAGGGTTAACTTTTCCTACTCTTTTCATAGGGTTTTTTGGGGTCTGTGTATGCAGTACTTTCCCCTTTCTATACACTCCTCACATATTCCTTTACTGACTGGACTTAGTGGCTTCTCAAGTTTGTTTTCCTTTTTCCAGTAGTAGTGATTAAGTTGATGTTCTAGAAACAACATATCTTCTCTTTCTACAATCTGCACCATTCCGATCAAGTTCCCTTCTAAATCTCTTTCTGGAACCAGTTTGGGCCTCTTTGAAGATGTTGCAGACTCTGCCCATTTTCTTTACTCTTTCTGAACTAAGGAATCACTGAAAATTGATTCACCTGATGTAGTTCATTTGGGTGATGCTTCCTGTTTTTCTTTGTTCTTTGGTTCCTTTACTGTTAGGATTCCACTTTCTTCAGGCATGGTAATTTGTGCTCTTTCAGTATTATGGTATGTGATTTTGGGAACTTCAGGCCTTAGTACAGGTGGAGGAGATCCCATTGGTGTAGGTTTGGTTTTGCTGACTTGTGGTGCTGATTTAGGCTATTCTGCAGGTGTGATAATAGCTGAGGGGACTTCTTATGTTGAGGATTCTTTTGGTATGGGATTCATCAGATCTTGAACATTTATCTTTGCCAATCTGGCAACATTGAAGTACATCCTTCTCATTAGTGTATGAACATCATTGATCAAATCTTCATTTTTCTTTTCTTCATCATGCACCTTCTTAAGTTCTGTCTGAACTTCTTCCTTCTATTCTCCCCATTCCTTTATCAACTTTACAAGAGCATCAGTTATGGTATTCTTGCTTACTCTTAATTTGTTGATTTCTTCTATTATTTCATTAAAATTTTCTTTCTTTGTTTCAGCTGATTACTTTACTTGAACTTTAATACCCTCCATATCTTCTGAAATCTTTTTGAATTCAGCAGTGAATCTATTCTTTTTTGATAAATTGGTTGGGGTCTGCTGCATACTCTTCAGTACTTCAGTGTTTCTTTCAGTCTAACTTTTTATGACCTCTACTGATTCTGATAGAATTTTGATATCAGACTTTTGGCTTCTGAGCTCCTCTAATAGCAGATCCAGTTTTGCTTCAATGGATGTCTTTGGTTCTTTGGTTGATTTTTCTGTTACAACTTATATTACATTGTCTAGCACTGTATCAAGTTGTTCTTTTGTTATGGTAGGAGTTTATGTGGGAAAAGGTGGAATAACATATGTTCCTGCTAACACTCCAGCAGAAGACGCACTTGCTACTGTTTTGAAAGGTTTGGATTGATCAGGAGACCAATCAGAAAAACCTTTACCAGATTTGTAAAACATATTTAATCTGGATTTTCCTTACCTCCTTGGATCAGTCTGGTGAATGATCCTCCATGAGTTGTTGGGAAAAACTGTTTTTCCTTTTCTAGGTTTCTTTGATTAGTTTCCCGATCTCCACCTATTACTGTCTCAACCTCCTCCTCATTATCTGATTCAAAGTTGAGATGTATAGAACTACCAACATTCTCTTCAACATTTATATCTGATTTTCTTGCAACAAATATGTTACTTACTTCAACAGAGTCATCATAATCTGAACCTATTGAGTTTCTAGCAATGTTAAAAGAAGGATTGGTGTGAGCACTTGTTTCTGTTGTATGTTGTACCTTCATTTTCTGATGTTGCTCCATCACCGTTGTCCTTTGTTCATCAATGTCCATGTGTTCTGTTGACATTCTAGTGATTTGTTGGTATACTTCTATTGTATCTTCTGTTTCTGGTGCTCTTGAGACTTGATCTTCATCATCTGGTGATGAGCTGCTATCGAATACTTCCACTTGATTGAATATTTCATCATGCTTTTTCCGGTAAGGTGAGTCTTGAGCTATCAGACAAAGCAGGCTTTACGGTAAAGCAGGAATCTTTGGCAGAAATCCAACCTAGAGTTGCACGTCAGGGCTTCATTATTGGTGATTTCCACATTCTTTCAGTCAGAGGCAGTTCCATGTCTCTTTCCTCAAAAGTTTCAGCAATTATTATTGCCCAAAATCTCAGATGTGGTAGGTGTGTAGCAATTCTTCCAGTTTTGGTGAATACATACTTCTTCATCAGATTAAATATCTCTATTTCGTAATCAATGGTGTACCGTGTTATGAGCCTATACATGATTGTGAGAATATAGGTATTTATCTGATCAGCGGATCCAATTTTTGAGGTTAAACACTTGTTCAAGTTCTCCATCATCACTTGCCAGAATGCCGGTAGTTGTTTTCTTTTGAAGTCTCCAATTTTGCTGATTCGTTCTTTGTAACCAAGCTCCTTGAATTGTACCAAAAGTTCCCCCTTTACAGGTGCTCCCATATAAGCTGCTTTAATTGGAAGCTCTAACCATTCTCTGATTTTTCTCGAAGTAATAGTTACCAAAGTACTTCCCTAGAGATGAGCTTTCATCTCTTCATCACATGTTTCCTCAAGTGTTTGAACAAGTTGTTGTGTAATGCTTTTAGGTACATCTTTCGTCTTGATCATTGCTTGATTCAATGGAAAGTTTAACAGAAATCCTACCAAAATTTGACATCTTTGGTCATATAATGCATGTTCAGTTTTATCTTGAGATTATTGTCTCTTAAGGCCAGAAAGTCATCTTCTTTGATGAAGGGAACTTCATGTTCTACTACGATCATGTTGAGGTTAACAGAGGTAGATGCAGACATGGTGGATTAATGGTGAATTTTGCTTTACAATAAATGAGAGGTTTTTAGTGCTTGTAAGTGGGTTTTGAATTGAAGGTGAATGTTTGAGCTCTAGGGTTTGAATTGGTATATATAGGATTTGTGGGGACAAAGGTGTCGTGGGTTGGTTAGTATTTAAGTTGGTTTATGATAAGTTAATTGTGAAAAAACCCTTTATCCGAACCATTTTTAAATTTTTGGTAGACCTCTAACAAGACATATTTTAATTGGAGAATACTAACGGCCATGTTATACCTTTTATCTCTTGTGGGACCCTTTTGAGAAAAAGGTCCAATAATATTCCTTCTAGAAACCTGAAACCTCCTGAGTAGGTGTACATCCTTCCCCCTTTTTGAAAGGCAAAATCCAATTCAACATCATTTGGTTTGGAAACATAATCAAACATTAATTTTTTTCGCAATTGACACAACCCATGACAACACCGGCTTCCCAGACTGCAAGTTCCATTTCCATGATGCATCTAACGACCTGCAAGCATGCAAAAAAAGTGTATCAGCATAAAGCTGGTGAGTTCACAGTTTTGTTTAACGAAAATCATGTAAGTGTTTAGTTTAAAGACATGTTACGAATAATAAACTCTGTACCGATTGACTGTTCGTTTTTGGTGCCCTCGTCAATGTCTATCATCATTGATCAAATGTTTAAGGTCATTAGTTCACGCCCGTCCTCCCAGGTATGGTGTGAGGTTTGTCAAGCCTAATAGCGCTATCAACTAATACCCTGTTGCCTCCCAGGAAACTAGCTCGGTATGTAAGTAGGAACTTTCGTGATAGAGTTCGAGTTTATTAACTAACATCGAATTTAAACAAAAGCAGTTAAAATTATTCCTCCCAGGAATATTAGTTTGCCCCCCCCCCCCCGGGGACGCATGCTTGTGAAAGAGTAGTGAACTCACCTTAGTTTGCTCGGTATGATAACGTACTTCTAGCATTAATTAGTTATTAGGTCCGTTATACGTGACCTTAGGTAGAATGTCATATAGGTGAGTATACGAGTAGGGTTTTGCAATTTCCTAAGTGTCCAAACAACAATGCGTTTCAGTGTGATTAGACTAATAAATTAACATGCAATAATACATAATGGTACCCCTTATTTATAACATCAGTATATGAAAGTTCTAGTTAAATGTAACTGATATTAACATAAACTGCCTGTTTTGAAAACAATGAACGTGAAAGTTCCAAATACTTTGACCTTTAAATAAATTCTAAACCATATAATAAATTGGAGCTCTCTCTAAGTCTATGTATGTTCGGACACTTACAAAATTAATAGGTTTGGACCCTTTAAACACCAATTATATTCGGATCACTTATAAACCTAACAAATGCAGATCATATGAACATCATCAAGTACGGATACCCACAAAAATCTTATGTGCGGACTCAATATTTGACACATAAGTGCGGATCACTTAAGTCCCCTATGTGCGGACATGAGTTATGTGGGTTATAAGTTCGGACCATTACAATATTAGATATCCGGACCTCTACATTCGCACACTTAATAGACTCATTAAATGCGGACCTTAAAATATCACTATATGCGGACTGAACATCATTTTAACATGTGCGGACCTTATACCCTTTAATATGTGCAGACAATATATGGTCCTTAAGTGCGGACACCCTTCAAAATCACAAGTGCGGATGCATGATAAATGCGGACTGTTTAAAAAGACTCAAGTGCGGAACAATTGGTGTATTATATATGCGGATCCTTTTAAAAATACATGTAAGTGAGGACTGGTTCTTTTATTAAGTGCAGACCATATAAAAGAACACTAAGTTCGGACATTTTGAAATATTACAAGTTCGGACACTTAAAACTCCACATGTGCACATACCTTAGATGGATATAGAGATGATTCTAGGAGAATTGGAAGGATCAAAGATTGCTGATTTGTTTGGAACTTGTATGGCCAAAAGATTAGAGGAAAGGTTTGGAGAAAACAACTGCCGTATAGTGAAGTTTATGGGGATATTAAGGTTTTGAGTAATATATTATTAAAGTTTCACAAATAACTCTAAACACCCCCTAATAATATAACTTTTACACAAGAACCATATAATAACATGTAATTTACAATTAAAGCATGTAGTTCACGTATTTATCATGCAACACATAAGTTTCGTATAAACCATCCGTTTATAATTTTTATTCGCGTTGGTCACCAATGTTTGAGAATTATCATGTGTGTGTTCCAGTAATTCCCCAAATTACCAATGTAGACTCATTTAACTAACCCTAGTAAAATGCAGTGCCATGAATGTATGATTAAACTAACTGTGGTTAGGTTAAAGTAGTAATCTTAAGTTGCGGGTCATCACACTATATATGTATATATATATATATATATATGTATATACATACATATACATATACATATACATATATAGGGTAGGGCTCATGAGTGAACAGTGATGTATTTGTGAACAAAATGAACTTATCCTAAGCATTGATTTTGTAGATCTAGATGTTTTCTTTAGTGGCAAGATTGTAATTATCTTTTGTAACTTACATGTATTTTAATAGACACAGGGTATAATTATATTTTTGTCTCTTCATTTAATTAATTGAATTTTTTCTCTCTCCTGATTTCTCTTTTAAATTAAAATAATATTTAATTACATTCTCTATACGTTTTCTCTCAGAAATTATCTAACTTAATATTTGATAATTTAAAAAAAATATAAACATTATCAAATATTGTTCCATCTAGAACATGATTAAAAATATTTAATTACATTCTCTATACATATATGTATTAGATCAATGTTTGATGAAAAGATGAAGAGTGGAAACAATCTATACTATCAATAAAAGAAGAAAATGCAGTGACACAAGAAAAGCTGAGGTGGCAGCCACAGAGTGTTATTAGTGGTTTTCTGAACCCATATCTTGAAATATATCCTGACTTTATTCTTTCTGTTTCTGACCAAGATACCGGATCAGGATATTGGTAACATCCTGATGTAGTATCCTGGTAGTTACTAATTATTCACGTGCAGATTAGGGTGACAAGCTTATAATGTTCGAGTGAACTTGTTCTCCTGAAGACTCGGTTTATTCATTTGAAAGAGGAACGTTGAAGCCGGAAGAAGGGGTCTCCAACGTTCAAGAAGGAATATTCGAAGCATCCCTAGTTTATAGAATAGTTAGTTATTTCCGTTTACTATAAATAGGAGTTGTAAGGATCGATAGAAACACACAACTTCACTCACTCTTCTACTCTCTTTACAAGCTGCAATCACTCGCAATCACATTTGCAAACACTCACACTTGAAAGTCATTGTAACATTTAGCTGATCCGTACAATATCCTGCATTGTATCCTGAATTTTGAAGTAATAAGAAGAACAAGACAGCTGCGATTGTATGCTCCCGGGGTTTTGTGCCAGAAATCAAGATTGATCAAGGGCTTTCCTCATACATCTCGTGTCAACCTTTACATTTCCGCTCATTGTTTGATTGTTGATATAGCTTGGTATCCTGAGCTATATCCTGAAACTGTTTTTGCAAACTAACAAACCAACATATTTTCTTGAAAGTATTACTAGCACACTACCTCACAAAACTAATTTGATCACTTAATTGCTTCCGTAATTTTTGACCAAAACAATTTAGCGCCCACCGTGGGGCAAGTGGTGCTATTCATATTAAAAACCTTATTAAAATCTTTACTTGGTTTTTTTCGAAACTTTTTGCACAACTATTTTCAATGGCCTTAAAATCAAACATGAGCTCTTTTACCATGTCTGCTACAATCTCTAAAACAATCGGTTCGGTGCTTCCACCACCTCCAAGGACGCAAGCTTCTTCACAGCCTCAAGCTCCTCCAAGGAGGGTTGAAACTCACACATCTCGGGATATTGTTCCTATTCAAAATGTCCAGGGATCTGCTGCATCAGGAAGAACTCCTATTATGGCTTCTAATGATGAAATTCTAACTTTGTTTGGTAGTATACTGGATCAGATGAAGCATCAGCAAGAGACCAATCAAATGCTGAAAAGAGAAATACAACTCTTGAAATCTAACTCTAATAGGCCTGCTGAGGATACTATCACTCCCTTGTAGCCCAGAGCGTTGAACTTCAGTTCAGCAGTATACACTGAGGATAACCGGGGCAATATTGTACCAAGCCATTCTCAGGGTCATACTCCTGAGATACCTTCAACAGTCAGGGTATCAACTGTGAGGGGCTCAGGATATGGCCAAAATCACCAAACTGGTAACGTGTCTAATAATATTAATACTCCTGCTACTAACAGTTTTGGATCTCTGCAGGATCCAGGTGTGACCTCAGCACTCTCTAGGGAGCTTCAGAAGCTGAAAGATATGATATCCAGTGTACCCGGGTTGTTCAGCCCATCCCGAAAGTATCCCAGGATAGCCATAGGATATCCCGATTTGCATATCCTATATGTGATGCTGAAATCCCAAAAAGATTTCAAACTCCCAAAATGAAGCTTTATGACGGAACCACAGATCCCGAGGATCATATTGCTCAGTATAGAGAAAGGATGGAAATCAACCCTATTCCCCCGGATCTTAAGGAAGCATGTCTCTGCAAGGGCTTCGACTCTACTCTAACAAGATCAACCTTAAAATGGCTCTTAAACATTCCACCTCATTCAATTACATCATTTGCTCACTTAGTTAACTTATTTAATAGTCAATTTTCTTGCTGTCAAAGTTTTCAGAAACTAACCAGTGATCTCTACAGGATAACTCAAGGTCCTCAAGAATCCTTAAGGGATTATGTGAACAAGTTTAGCAGGGAATCCCCTTGGACATCCCTCACCTTGATGTTGCCACGGCTATACAGGCATTCGAAATGGGATTGCAGAATGATTCCCAATTTTATCAGGATCTTGTAATGAATCCTTGCAGGAACCTAGATGAAGCTCGAAACAGGGCTTTGAGATATATCAAAGTGGAAGACGACAAGAAAATGCAAGAGAGGATGAATTCATCCTCAACATATGAATCAACTAACAGGAAGTCAGAATCCTCATACAAACCATATCGCTCTTGTCACACCCTGGCTTTGCGGGAGCGTGGTTAATTTGGTGTGACTTCTTAATACCATAGCTTAATCATAACAAAGCTATATGAATTAAAAATATGCAAGATCATCCATTAGTTAAAAACCAAAATACCATAACATTGTCTTAACGGAGTAACATACCCTAACAACCACAAACTTGTTCAACAAACATTACAAACGTAAACATAACCTAGACATGATTCAAGGACTGTGACTTGTCCAGGAAAGAGTCACATTCCTCAAACCCTGGATGACCTCGGTGACTAATGCAGCGGAAAACATGCCATACCGTGCCAGATCTTTTAATTCCCTGAAATACATGTAAGTTGAAAAATCAACAATAATGTTGAGCGAGTTCATGCGAAAGTGAGTAAATAAACCTTTGTATTTAGCAAAAACCCTGGTATGTAGAAAATAAGGAAAAAGAGATCACCAATGGTTTGCAAGGCCATTGATATGTGTGAAGTGCAAGTAGGAAGACTCAAACCTAGCGGATTTATGCGTCGGGCACTAAGTCACCCCGAGGTCCGTTATGCTGGACTTGGGGCTGGGTTCGCTACACCCAGATAGATCTACCGCTCCTGTCCCTCAGTCCTACCATGAGGATTAATGGCCTCAAGTTTCCGCCTACCCACTCACATGATCTAAGTAACAAACCTCCTTACGCTAACCATACCATGTATAAAGTATTCATAATCAATGTAACATGTATTTCACCCCCGCAGTTTAGAAAACTGAAAACAGTTAAGAGAAAAGGGGGACATGAACTCACAGTCAGTGCGTCGCTATACCAAGTACTCCGAATGTCAGGCAGCTGTGCAACGACCTACATGTGCTAATTCTATTAGACGGATGGGCGTGCCTTAGCTTTATAGTTTAAGTTTTTGGGAAATAGTTAGACAACTATTTCGTGTTTATATTTTGCATGTACTTTGGTAATTAATCTCCTTCCCAAGGATGGGGGATTTAATACATGTGTATTTGTATTATATCATTAAGTCCCACTTAATATATTTTTACTTCTACTTCCAAAATATAAATATTTTTCTCAAAAATATTATATTTTCACTTCACATAATACTTCCAAAAATAATACGTTGACAAAACACGCGTTCATGAATATTTCCGTGTAATGCGTAAGTTACGTTTTAGTAATCGTGTGGTAATAGTAATTACCGTCGTAACTTATATGTTTATCGTGGAAGCGTTTGTATTATTTTGGGTCTTGTTATCGTTCGAAATATTATTTTTACTCTAAAAATAATATTTATATATTTTCACAAAATAATCATAAACAGTGTGGTGAAAATATATTTACTAAGTATATATTTATCACGTTTAGCTTTGTGAAAATCCCACCTCCGAATATTTGTAAATAAAGTCGTGGCGAAATATATTTTGAAAACATGTCGAAAATAATTCTAACACTTGTAAATAATTCTAAGTGTTAGGTTTTAGAAAAATTTCGCCAGAGTTTCCTCTGTAACTGGAGGTGGCCACGCTTTCAAGCGTATCATTTTCTTTTACAAAATCATTTCAACACTTCTTTAAATCAACCAATCAATTTCCGACACATCAAACTAGTCGACAAGTATGTAAATCGTATAATCGCATGAACTTGTAGTTTTTCTGAAAACTATAGTGTAGATCCCGTTATATTTGGTGGATCTTTGTATAAAATAGTTTACTCTCGTAAAAACCTCGTTTTTAGAATAAATCATCCTTTACAACTTCCCGTCATCTTTCTCAAAGATTGTTATTTTGTCGAAACTTTTCATTTCACAAGTGTTTATACACTTGTGGTTTGTAAAATCATTTTTGTTAGTGTGTCATCCGACTTTTATAAAACATGATTTTCTCGACACTTGGTTCTACGAAAATACCACTTGTACATACGTAGATCCGCTAGTTTTAAATACTATTTTACAAGTAAAAATACTTTTACACAAGTTCATGTTTTTCGTGTGGTAGAGTTTCACCTTTTAACCCTTGTACCGTCCGAAACAAGCTTATGTCAAGATCCATGATCTTAACAAAGTCAGGTTAAACGATGATCCGAGCTACCACAACGTAGATCGGGCCTAAATAATCACCACTTTCAAATACTACAACTTTTACACAAGTATTATGCTTTTAACCAACAAGATTCATGTTTTAGTAGACTTTAAAGATTCAAAATGTAAGTTTCCGCATTTTAACCGTTACAAATCTTATTAACCACGTTAGATTAGTTCGAGAATGAGTTTTAAGTGTTATACCTCTAGCTCGGGGCTAGGGAAGATTCTAGGCGAAAAGGTGGTGGATAAAAGCAAGATAACGAGGTCCTTCCACTTCCGTTTGCTCCAAGACTCCTAATGCGTGACCTTGAACACTTGTGTGATGTTGGAATGGAATGAATCAAGATCGAAAATGGATGTGTAGGGGGTGGGGTGTTCGGCCGAGAACCAAAGAGAGGAGAGGGAGTGTGCTTGTGTGGTGTTGGGTGTTGTGAAGGAACCCTTGTGTTTAGGCAAGTTTTTATTTTATAGGCAAACATGAAGTGATTAACCCTTGGATCAAATGTCTTCTAGATTTGAGACAACATATATTATTATAATCAAAATGGTACTTGGCTAGTTACATGGGGACCGAATCGGCCCAAGGGGGGGGGGGTCTAGTTCGATTTCAAGCACATGGTTAGAGTTTAGTTATGTTAAACCAAGTTAGATTTAGGTTTAACTCGGTTAGTTGTGTGATGCGTTCTAAAGCGGGTGTTAGCGTAATCAGGGACCCTAACTGGCTCAGAAAAAGATCAATAATATTTTTGTCAATATTTTCATGTTCCGGGTATAGTCCGGTTGTTCGTTTGGATAGAAATCCGTTAAAGTGCTTAAGTAAACTTTTAAGTGTCGTAAATAATATTTTTAGTGACACACTCGTTCTGCAAAGTGTCAGGAATATTTCCTCATGTTTTGGCACTTTATTAGTTAGCCAGAAGCTGGTATGTTAAATAAAGTGCTGTGTTTTGTGCTTAGAGTACGTTTTAGGCACATCCAATCATTATATCTTATTCCTAGAGACGCAGTTCTACAACCCTTGTATCCCTACACTCACTATGGGTGTAGTAAAATATTTCTGGCTCATATAGGCCCTTAGAGGCAGTGTCTGCCTGATGCTGGCTTTATCAGCATGTTCAATAGGTTATCCGTTCTAATGCTACTGTGCTTTAGTGCATCATGTTTGTCACTAAGGTTCAACTTGTAAATAATGTAGTGACGGCAATCAAAGTATGATGTAGGAATATATAAGTACTAGAAATCAAGTAGCAGTTCGTCAGCAATTTCAGTTAAGCACAGTAATTAAGCAGCAATTATTTATTAATTAAATCGTACGGATACCTGGTTTAGTGAGGGTTGTCACATTCTCCCCGCGTTAGAAAAATTTCGTCCCGAAATTTTAAGCTCTGCTTGTAGAAGCAGGGTTCTCAGGAAATAAGTGGGGGTATTTCTCTTTCATTCGGTCCTCACGCTCCCAGGTGAATTCAGGACCATGCCTAGCATTCCAACGAACTTTGACGAGCTTGACACTGCTCCGGCAGGTCTTGTTAACTTTCCAATCCGTGACCTCGACAGGTTCTTCAACGAAATGGAGCGTGTCGTCAACATGAATTTCGTCGGTAGGAATGATAACGGTATCTTGTGTTGGACTTCTCTTCAGATTGGATACATGAAATGTATCGTGAACGCCATTCAGTTCGGCAGGTAGGTCCAACTTGTATGCTACTAACCCGATTCTCTCCAAGATCTTGAACGGTCCAATATACCTCGGATTCAACTTTCCACGCTTCCCAAAGCGTGCCACCCCCTTCCAGGGTGATACCTTCAACAAAACCATCTCACCAACCTCAAACTCTAGAGGTTTCCTGCTTCGATCCGCGTAGGCTTTCTGCCTGTTACGAGCCGCACTGATGCGGTCTCGTATCTGTGCGATCTTATCTGTGGTTTCCTGTACCACTTCAGGACCAACCAACTGTCTATCACCTGCGTCAGCCCAACAAAGCGGTGATCTGCACTTGCGCCCATATAAAGCTTCGAATGGCGCGGCACCAATACTGGTGTGGTAGCTGTTGTTGTATGAGAACTCAACCAAAGGCAAATGCTTATCCCAGCTACCGCCCAAATCCATCACACATGCTCTCAGCATGTCCTCCAATGTGTGAATCGTCCGCTCGCTTTGGCCGTCGGTCTGCGGGTGAAAACAGTGCTCAGATTCAACTTTGAGCCAAAAGCTTCCTGGAAGGATTGCCATATCCTTGACACGAACCTTCCGTCCCTATCAGAGATAATCGAGAGAGGTATTCCATGGCGTGTAACAATCTCTCTCATGTAGATTTCAGCCAGTTTGCTCGTATTATCCTTCTCTCGGATAGGTAGGAAGTGTGCTGACTTCGTTAAGCGGTCCACTATTACCCAAATAGTGTAATGGCCTCTTGGCGTTCTTGGCAACTTCGTAATAAAATCCATAGAGATTTGTTCCCACTTCCACTTGGGAATCTCTGGTTGCTGCAGAAGTCCCGAAGGCTTCTGGTATTCCGCCTTAACTTTGGCGCAAGTTAAACATTTGCTCACATAAACAGCCACATCGCCTTTCATCCTAGGCCACCAATAGTAATCTTTAAGATCCTGGTACATCTTATCCGCTCCAGGATGGATAGAGTACCACGACTTGTGAGCTTCATCGAAAATAACCTTCCTTAAACCACAAAACAGAGGAACCCAAATCCTTTTCTCAAAACACAACGTTCCTTCCCTGTTTGGTACCAATATCTTCTCCATCCCACGGAGATACTCTTCTTCAAGGTTTCTTTCCTTGAGAGCCTCTTTTTGCGCGGCACGGATGCGCAAAGAAAGATCGGTCTGAATAATCATTTCCAAAGCCCTAACCCTTATGGGCTTGATCCTCTCTTTTCGACTTAGGGCATCAGCGACCACATTCGCCTTCCCTGGATGATACTTAATCTCGCAGTCGTAGTCATTCAACAGTTCTACCCATCGTCTTTGCCTCATGTTCAACTCCTTCTGGTTGA
The DNA here is from genome assembly GCF_002127325.2 of Helianthus annuus. NCBI lineage: Eukaryota > Viridiplantae > Streptophyta > Magnoliopsida > Asterales > Asteraceae > Helianthus > Helianthus annuus. The sequence goes on along the minus strand of NC_035434.2, from coordinate 75,856,390 downwards.
ATATATGTTGGAGGCTCTTGTGATCTGTGAAGATTGTGCACTTCGTACCATAAAGGTAGTGTCTCCAGATCTTTAAAGCAAAAACTACTGCGCCTAGCTCCAAATCGTGTGTGGTATAGTTCTTTTCATGTACCTTTAGTTGGCGTGACGCGTAGGCAATAACCTTTTGGCGTTGCATCAACACACAACCCACTCCTTGACGCGATGCGTCGCAGTATACCACAAAATCATCTGTACCTTCCGGTAGGGCTAAGATTGGCGCGTTGCAAAGCTTATCTTTCAATATCTGGAACGCTTCTTCCTGTTTGATTCCCCAATCAAACTTCTTGTCCTTCTGCGTGAGGAGCGTTAATGGTTGGGCGATCTTTGAAAAGTTCTCAATGAACCTTCGGTAATAGCCAGCCAAACCCAAGAACTGCCGAATCTCGGTTGGCGTCTTTGGCGTTTCCCAATCCTTGATCCCCTCGATCTTGGTGGGATCCACGTGGATTCCATCTCCGTTTACCACGTGCCCAAGGAATTGCACTTCTCTTAGCCAAAACTCGCACTTAGAGAACTTGGCGTACAACTGTTCCTTCTTTAGCAGCTCCAGAATGGCTCTAAGATGCTGCTCGTGCTCAGCCTTCGTCTTTGAATAAATCAAAATATCATCGATGAATACAATCACGAACTTATCCAAGTACGGTTTACAAACTCGATTCATCAAATCCATGAATACTGCAGGTGCGTTTGTCAAACCAAATGGCATAACGAGAAACTCGTAGTGTCCATATCGGGTTCTGAAGGCTGTCTTTGGGATACTCTCCTCCTGTATCCGTAACTGATGGTATCCAGATCGAAGATCGATCTTTGAATAAAAGCTTGAACCTTGTAGTTGGTCGAACAGATCGTCAATCCTTGGCAGAGGATACCTATTCTTGATCGTCAGCTTGTTCAACTCTCTGTAATCAATACACATACGGAAACTACCGTCCTTCTTCTTGACAAACAAAACTGGAGCTCCCCAAGGCGAGTAGCTCGGTCGGATGAATCCCTTGTCTAACAACTCTTGAAGTTGTGTCGACAGTTCCTGCATCTCGGACGGGGCAAGTCTGTAGGGTGCCTTAGCCACAGGCGCGGCGCCTGGAACTAAGTCTATGCGGAACTCCACTTGTCTTGGAGGCGGCAATCCAGGCAAGTCTTCTGGAAAGACTTCTGGATATTCCCTCACGACAGGGATGTCTTCGATCTTTGGCTCAGCAGCCTTCTTATCTACAATGTGTGCCAGAAAGGCAGCACATCCCTTCTGCAAACACTTTCTTGCCTTCAGGCAGCTAATAATCCTCAACGGCGTCTCACGCTTATCTCCGTGAACAACAATGGTCTCACCATCATTGGTTGGGATACGAACGACCTTCTCATGACAAACTATCTCGGCCTTGTTACTCGATAACCAATCCATCCCAACTACCACGTCGAAGCTTCCCAACTGGACTGGTAGTAGATCTAGAGCGAACTCGCGCTCTCCCAACTCGATTACGCAACCTCGAATCACCTCATTAGCTTCTACTAACTTCCAATTCGCTAATTCGATCGAGTACGGAGTATCTAACTTACTAGCGGCTAAACCAAGCATATTCTTAAATTCTAACGACACGAAGCTATAATCGGCGCCAGTATCAAATATAACGGATGCATAGCGTTGGTTTACAAGGAACGTACCAGTGACAACATTGGGATCCTGGCGCGCTTCCCTTGCTTCTATGTTGAAAACCCTTCCGCGGGCTTGGTTCAATTCCGGGCAATTCCTTTTGTAGTGCCCAATGTCGCCGCAGTTAAAGCATCCGGGTCTCTGCCCATTTCCACCAACGTTTCCGGCTTGATTGTTTCCCTGATTTCGATTCATGGCGCCCACTTGGTTTGCATGATTGACCCGATTTCCATCACCTAAATGGTTTCCTTGGGGGCGGTTCCCATTACCACCACGATTATTCCTATTCCCAGATCCTCCTTGGCCTCCCCGGCCAGCACTAGCCCAACAAAAATCCTTCGTATGACCAGTCTTCCCACATGATTCACAAACTCTTAGCCTGTAACGACCAGAGTGATGTCGTTGGCATGAGTTGCACTTGGGTTGTGCACCCATATATCCCTTTCCTTTCTTCCTACCACCAGCTGTATCCTGAGCTGGCGCGTTCTGCTCTCCTTTCTTAACCACCACCCCGGTGCCCTGCTTGAAGTTCGAAAACTTTCGTTTGTTACCACCTGACGACTCCACATGAGTCTCTTTCTTCTTGGGCTCAGCTTCATCAAACTTGTTCAAACGAATTGCCTCCTCGGTGAGAGCCACACTCAAATCAATGGCTTCAGTGATAGTTGCAGGTTTGGAGGAGGTCACCATGCTGATGATTTGGGGAGCTAATCCCCAAATGAAGCGTTCAATTCTCTTGAACTCAGGTGTGACCATGTAGGGTACCACATGCGACAAGTCGTGGAATCTTTGGACGTACTCAGCTATCTTTGAACCTTCCATTTTTAGCGCGAGAACAGTACTTCTTGCGCATGAGTGCTTTCAGTTCAGCCCAAGTCAGTGCGTAAGCAGCAGCTTCGCCAAGTGTTTGGACTTGTAGATTCCACCAGGATAGGGCTCCATCCAAAAATAGCCCTGAGATATAAGTGACTTGTTGATCCAGCGCGCATTTGCTCATGCGAAGTACGGATTCGGTTTTCTCAGCCCAGCGGACGAAGGAGACAGCACCACCTATGCCATCGAAGTTCATGGGCTTGCAGTCTAAGAACTGCTTGTAGGTGCACCCTGCACATACATTATAACATATGATTGGCATTAGCATTTCTGCTAAGGAAATCCATTTAGGTCATGGTATGTCTTAATGACTTAGGGTTACCATGAGGTGGATTGTTGTTGCCGGTGTTGCCAGAGTTGCTTCCACTCATCCCTCCTTGAGAGGCAGCATATTGAGCAATGGCAGCAGCAATGACTTGTTGTAGTTCGTCCTGAGTCGTAGGCATTGGCTGAGGTTGACGTCTTGGCGGCATCTTCTAAAGATGTGTACGTCGGTCAGGCCATAGTAAAGCGTACGTATATAGTAATAGTAATAGCACATAACATCTCATGTTATCAATATATCACAAATACTAATCACACAACATCCCATGTCACAAGTATCATACACACAACATCCCATGTTTTAATAATATAAATAAGCAATCAAGCGAATCAAATATGATGAGAATACTGCGATTGCCATATATATCGAGACCACAATGTAAGTGTATCAGTACATCACTGTGTCATACAATCATCAATCAACTAGGGGCTACATCACCCCTGTCCAAAAGCTATATCAAATCAGTGTCAAATACATCAAGTATGTGTCAAAAGTCAGTATCATCATGTAGTCTCCAAAATGCTATGCAACCAAAAGCAATCGCGGTCCTCTCACCAACGTCTACACAAGCAGTACTGATGAGCTCTATACAGATGGCGGTGGAGGAGGGGGAAAGTAAGTGTAAAGCAAGCGACGTAACTGGAGCCAGTCCTCCTCCATAGCTTGCTGAGTACGGATGACAGAAGCAACCTGCTGCTCTAGTGTAAAGAGACGAGCAGCATAATCTAGGGGTAATGATCGACATGGCTGAAGAGGAGAGTGTATCTGACCATGGCATGAACATGGTGGCAGCTGAGCTCTCTCGAGCTCCTGGAGACGCTGCGTGTGTGACTCGTGCTGATGAACGAAGGACATCAAAACATCCTCTATAGTGTGTCCCACATGAAATGGATGGTAAGGATCAGTAGGTGGCATGACTGCTGGTGTCGACCAAAGCAAAGGCTCACTGGTGGGGTCAAACGGTGCCATATGAATCGGTGAAGTAGAGGGTGGAACAGATGACATCTGGGGCATAAAGGGAATAGACATCGGTACGTGCCCAAAAGGATGGGCTGAAGAGCCCTCTCCAGGCCTCACTAGAGGTACAAACTAAGGAACCTGAAAAGTGAAATCAACAGGTCGTGTAACAGGGATCTGAGGGGGCAAAGGTGGAACGTCCTCATCAGCAGGTATCCAACCGTGCTGTGCATGCTCATCCGGTGGATCCATGTGGTCTGCAAATAGTGCGTGCTCAGGCTCAAGTGGAACGTGATCAAATGGGGGAGCAACAATAGGATCAACTGGTGCAATGTGCTCAACAGGTATATCAGCAACAAAAGGTGGAGGAACAACATGATCAACAGCAATAACATGATCATCCTCCAGATGATCATCAACGGGCGGGTCAGCTAGAACGGGCTCAACTGGGATGCCAGCATGTACGGGGTCATGCTCGAGCATAGGATCTAGAGCAGCTGCCTGCTCAGGAGCCAAGGCAGGCTCAGGGTCATCAAAAGCCATCTCGAAATCAAAATCGGGATCAATAGGATCAACTGGATCAGCGGGATCCTCCATGGGCTGGTCCATCGGGATAAACTCAATATCATGATCCGGGTCGAATCCCGGAGGAAAGATGGGATCAGAATCCTCTATATCATCATGGTCAAATGCAAAGCTCGGAATAGGTGCAGCAGAGGATGCCTGGTCAGGATCCGAATCGTGTGCAAAGTGCTGTGCGCTCACCTCGTGAGAAGGTGCGGAAGCCACAGACTCAAAGGAGTCTGGGACCGGTGAATGTGCGGGTGAGTCCTCGGCAGGGGCATCAGCGATCATCAGAAGATCGCCAGCAGGAAGTAGGGCTGCGTCCGGGATCTCATCCCCGATAGGCTCATCCTCAAATAGATCGATATCGCCGTCAGCCTCGGCGTCAAGTAGTAAGTCATATGCGGGATAGACGGCTAAAGGAATAGGAGCCGGAATCACAACTAGGGGTAGGTACTCAGCAGGGGGGCCATCCGCAGGCTCATCAGCACCCTCGGGTAGTGCGAAGGGCTGGAAATCGTCGTCGTCCGTGCTGGTGGAATCAGATGTATGCACCTCATGCTCCGAAGATGGGAGGTCATCAGATACGATAGGTAGGGGTCCGGTGGTGTCCGAGTCACCTGTCCCAGGTGAGTCCATGTGTCTGTAACACAAACACAAATATGCACAAATAATCAGTCACACAATCAGGTAATCACATAAGTCACCAAGTAAAAATCACATAATTCTCCTAGTCCCACTAGCCTCCCAGCCTCCCAGACTGCTTTTCCTAGTCCCACTAGCCAATTTTCCCAGCCTCCCAGACTGCTCTTCCTAGTCCCACTAGCCTCCAAGTCTCTCAGACTGACTCCCTAGTCCCACTAGTCAATTCTCCCAGCCTCCCATACTGACTCCCTAGTCCCACTAGTCAATTCTCCCAGCCTCCCAGACTGACTCCCTAGTCCCACTAGACAACTACCTCGATCCATTAGATCGAGCCTCGGCCTCCCAGACCGAGCCTCAGTCTCCCAGACCGAGCCTCAGCCTCCCAGACTGAGCCTAAAAATAATAAATAAAATGCGCTCAACATTTGTTTATAAAAACGTTTTGGATCTGGACTTTAGTGGTATGCAGTAAAAGTGTTTTCGTGAGAGCCCTAGTGATCATAGTCTAGACTCGAGAAGGAATCCTAGTTCGCTATGATCAGAGCTCTGAAACCAAGCTGTCACACCCTGGCTTTGCTGAAGCGTGGTTAATTTGGTGTGACTTCTTAATACCATAGCTTAATCATAACAAAGCTATATGAATTAAAAATATGCAAGATCATCCATTAGTTAAAAACCAAAATACCATAACATTGTCTTAACGGAGTAACATACCCTAACAACCACAAACTTGTTCAACAAACATTACAAACGTAAACATAACATAGACATGATTCAAGGACTGTGACTTGTCCAGGAAAGAGTCACATTCCTCAAACCCTGGATGACCTCGGTGACTAATGCAGCGGAAAACATGCCATACCGTGCCAGATCTTTTAATTCCCTGAAATACATGTAAGTTGAAAAATCAACAATAATGTTGAGCGAGTTCATGCGAAAGTGAGTAAATAAACCTTTGTATTTATCAAAAACCCTGGTATGTAGCAAATAAGGAAAAAGAGATCACCAATGGTTTGCAAGGCCATTGATATGTGTGAAGTGCAAGTAGGAAGACTCAAACCTAGCGGATTTATGCGTCGGGCACTAAGTCACCCCGAGGTCCGTTATGCTGGACCTGGGGCTGGGCTCGCTACACCCAGATAGATCTACCGCTCCTGTCCCTCGGTCCTACCATGAGGATTAATGGCCTCAAGTTTCCGCCTACCCACTCACATGATCTAAGTAACAAACCTCCTTACGCTAACCATACCATGTATAAAGTATTCATAATCAATGTAACATGTATTTCGCCCCCGCAGTTTAGAAAACTGAAAACAGTTAAGAGAAAAGGGGGACATGAACTCACAGTCAGTGCGAATGTCAGGCAGTTGTGCAACGACCTACATGTGCTAATTCTATTAGACGGACGGCCGTGCCTTAGCTTTATAGTTTAAGTTTTTGGGAAATAGTTAGACAACTATTTCGTGTTTATATTTTGCATGTACTTTGGTAATTAATCTCCTTCCCAAGGATGGGGGATTTAATACATGTGTATTTGTATTATATCATTAAGTCCCACTTAATATATTTTTACTTCTACTTCCAAAATATAAATATTTTTCTCAAAAATATTATGTTTTCACTTCACATAATACTTCCAAAAATAATACGTTGACAAAACACGCGTTCATGAATATTTCCGTGTAATGCGTAAGTTACGTTTTAGTAATCGTGTGGTAATAGTAATTACCATTGTAACTTATATGTTTGTCGTGTAAGCGTTTGTATTATTTTGGGTCTTGTTATTGTTCGAAATATTATTTTTACTCTAAAAATAATATTTATATATTTTCACAAAATAATCATAAACAGTGTGGTGAAAATATATTTACTAAGTATATATTTATCACGTTTAGCTTTGTGAAAATCCCACCTCCGAATATTTGTAAATAAAGTCGTGGCGAAATATATTTTGAAAACATGTCGAAAATAATTCTAACACTTGTAAATAATTCTAAGTGTTAGGTTTTAGAAAAATTTCGCCAGAGTTTCCTCTGTAACTAGAGGTGGCCACGCTTTCAAGCGTATCATTTTCTTTTACAAAATCATTTCAGCACTTCTTTAAATCAACCAATCAATTTCCGACACATCAAACTAGTCGACAAGTATGTAAATCGTATAATCGCATGAACTTGTAGTTTTTATGAAAACTATAGTGTAGATCCCATTATATTTGGTGGATCTTTGTATAAAATAGTTTAATCCCGTAAAAACCTCGTTTTTAGAATAAATCATCCTTTACAACTTCCCGTCATCTTTCTCAAAGATTGTTATTTTGTCGAAACTTTTCATTTCACAAGTGTTTATACACTTGTGGTTTGTAAAATCATATTTGTTAGTGTGTCATCTGACTTTTATAAAACATGATTTTCTCGACACTTGGTTCTACGAAAATACCACTTGTACATACGACCACTAGTTTTAAATACTATTTTACAAGTAAAAATACTTTTACACAAGTTCATGTTTTTCGTGTGGTAGAGTTTCACCTTTTAACCCTTGTACCGTCCGAAACAAGCTTATGTCAAGATCCATGATCTTAACAAAGTCGGGTTAAACGATGATCCGAGCTACCACAACGTAGATCGGGCCTAAATAATCACCACTTTCAAATACTACAACTTTTACACAAGTATTATGCTTTTAACAACAAGATTCATGTTTTAGTAGACTTTAAAGATTCAAAATGTAAGTTTCCGCATTTTAACCTTTACAAATATTATTAACCACCTTAGATTAGTTCGAGAATGAGTTTTAAGTGTTATACCTCTAGCTCGGGGCTTGGGAAGATTCTAGGCGAAAAGGTGGTGGATAAAAGCAAGATAACGAGGTCCTTCCACTTCCGTTTGCTCCAAGACTCCTAATGCGTGACCTTGAACACTTGTGTGATGTTGGAATGGAATGAATCAAGATCGAAAATGGATGTGTAGGGGGTGGGGTGTTCGGCCGAGAACCAAAGAGAGGAGAGGGAGTGTGCTTGTGTGGTGTTGTGTGTTGTGAAGGAACCCTTGTGTTTAGGCAAGTTATTTATAGGCAAACATGAAGTGATTAACCCTTGGATCAAATGTCTTCTAGATTTGAGACAACATATATTATTGTAATCAAAATGGTACTTGGCTAGTTACATGGGGACCGAATTGGCCCAAGGGGGGGGGGGTCTAGTTCGATTTCAAGCACATGGTTAGAGTTTACTTATGTTAAACCAAGTTAGATTTAGGTTTAACTCAGTTAGTTGTGTGATGCGTTCTAAAGCGGGTGTTAGGGTAATCAGGGACCCTAACTGGCTCAGAAAAAGACCAATAATATTTTTGTCAATATTTTCATGTTCCGGGTATAGTCCGGTTGTTCGTTTGGATAGAAATCCGTTAAAGTGCTTAAGTAAACTTTTAAGTGTTGTAAATAATATTTTTAGTGACACACTCGTTCTGCAAAGTGTCAGGAATATTTCCTCATGTTTTGGCACTTTATTAGTTAGCCAGAAGCTGGTATGTTAAATAAAGTGTTGTGTTTTGTGCTTAGAGTACGTTTTAGGCACATCCAATCATTATATCTTATTCCTAGAGACGCAGTTCTACAACCCTTGTATCCCTACACTCACTATGGGTGTAGTAAAATATTTCTGGCTCATATAGGCACTTAGAGGCAGTGTCTGCCTGATGCTGGCTTTATCAGCATGTTCAATAGGTTATCCGTTCTAATGCTACTGTGCTTTAGTGCATCATGTTTGTCACTAAGGTTCAACTTGTAAATAATGTAGTGACGGCAATCAAAGTATGATGCAGGAATATACAAGTACTAGAAATCAAGTAGCAGTTCGTCAGCAATTTCAGTTAAGCACAGTAATTAAGAAGCAATTATTTATTAATTAAATCGTACGGATACCTGGTTTAGTGAGGGTTGTCACAGCTCTAAGCCATATGGCAGGAATGACAGCAAGAAAGTAAATGCTGTTGAGGCTGAGGATCCCGAGGAATATCCTGAATTGTTAGAATATTGTTTTTCTGTTAATATACCCGAACAAATGTATGCTATGCAGGGTTTGGGAGATAAAGCGAGGTGGCCTAGGAAGAACCAGCAAAAGGCCGATTGGAAGGATAAATCCAAATGGTGTGCTTTCCATGAGGATTTTGGACATGTCACGGAAGATTGCATAACCCTGAGGAAGGAAATAAGTTATCTGCTCAGCAAAGGATACCTGAAGGATCTTCTGGGCAGAAAAAAGAATAAGGGTCAGGATACTGAGAAGGATCCTGAACGAGCAGCATCACCTCCTGCAGACGCCAAGATAATTAACTTTATTTCAGGAGGATCCGACATATGTGGAACCTCTTACTCCGCGGCAAAAAGACATGCCATGGAGGCTGTTTTGGTCAAAAATTACCGAAGCAATTAAGTGATCAAATTAGTTAAGTGAGGTAGTGTGCTAGAAACGTGTGTTGAAAATATTCAAGTTAAGTTGTTTGTAAAAACAGGTTCAGGGTACGGTTCAGGATACAGAGTTATATCTATGATCAAACAATGAGCTAAAGAGTAAAAGGATGACACAGGATGTACGAGGAAAGCCCTTGATCAATCTAGATCGCCGGCACAAAACCTCGGGAGCTGACAATCGCAGCTGCCATGTTCTTCTATTACTTCGTAGCTGCCATGTTCTTCTATTACTTCAAATATCAGGATATAGTGCAGGATATAATGCAGATCAACTAGGCGTTACAATGTAATCTGAATACAAGTGTTTGTGTGTAGTGATTGCTAGTAGCTAGAGAGCGAAGTGTGCGAATGAGAGTGAGTGCCTTAATCTGATCCGATCATACTATTTATAGTTAAACGAAAACAACTAACTATCCTAATAAACTGGGATGCTTCGAATATTCCCCAAATTAACGTTGCAGTCCTGGTCTTTCAGGTTCAACGTCTTTAATCTAACCGATTTGCCTGAGTCTTGGGGGGAAGAAGTCTTCTTGAACGTTGGAGACTTGCACCTCCTAACCTGCACGTAATTAATTCAGTTAATACCAGGATCTCGTACCAGGATGTTACCAATATCCTAATCCGGTATCCTGATCACAAATAAACAATCAAAGTCAGAATATTAGTCATGATATATGCTCAAAAAATAGCCCATAACAATTGTCCCCAAAATATATCTGTTGGGATACTAGTCCAACGGATATATTTTAAAATCTTATCTCATAAACCAAGACCATTAAAACGAAATGACGGTTGAAGTGACATTGGTGCAACTCCCAATGTGGTATTTAGTTTACTCCCTAATGCTTTAGCCTATAATTAGCCGAAAAAGTTTGCATTGTGATCATTACTCCTCAAGCAAATCTCGGGTACTTCTCTTCTCTTCTCTGTTTTTCCTTTCTTTGAATTTCTTGTTTCTTGGTCGATACCTGTCACACGCCCAAAATCCACCTGCGGAGTATCACCGCTTGGGAGCGTGACTGACCAGGATCAAGCCACCAATCATATAGAACAATATATATAGTAAAAGTAAATGCCATTAAACCAAACCAAATCCATATGAAAGGTGTTCCAAAACATAAGTATGTTATCACAGTTTAGCGGAAGCGTATAAATAAAACCCATCATAATAATGTATCAAGTGTCATAAGTGTTTAACAAGACAATCACGATCCAAGCCCACAACGACCGGCTCCTCCCTGTGCAAGCTCCAAGTATCTAACGACCTGCAAGGCATGTAACAGAGGATCAACAACTAGTTGAGCGAGTTCACAGAAAGTAAATGCGTAATAGTATATTCGTTTGTAACATGTGGCTCTACTGGGCCGATAGTACGTTCTATTGGTGGGGGCTTCCCATGTTGTATAACCACTAGACTATTCGTAACCATAAGTGTTCTACACATCCCGAGAACAGTAACACGTACAAGTTTACGTAGGTTTTACGTAAGTAATCCTTCACAACCGAGGATAGGGGTACGCGGGGGTTTACGTAGGTTTTACGTAAGTGCCTGACACAACCGAGGCAGTAGTGAGTATAATTTCACGTAGGTTTTACGTGAGTATCCTTCACAACCGAGGATAGCGAGTAGTGTGACACCCCAGGAAAACCAGTGAACGATGTAACTTACCTAGCTTCCTCAGTGAGTGCGTACCAAATTTCGGGACGAAATTTCTTTTAAGTTGGGGATAATGTGACAACTCGAGTTTCTGACTTTCACTTTCGCATTAAATGCGCGTTGACTTTGACTGTTTAGTAGTTGACTTGTTGGATTTGTAATTGTACGCGTTGTGTTTTAATGAAACGTGTTGTCATTGTGCATACATGTAACTACTTGTGGTTGTAAAAGATAATATTGGAATTATTATTTATTACACTTAGTCTAGAATTGTTATTTAATACACTTAGTCTAGATCACGAAACATGGCATACTGTTCGAAGGATTCGAAGGACCACGAAAGATATCCTTCGATTCGAAGGATCAGCTTTCGGTTCGAAGGATCTCGAAACATATCCTTCGACCAAGGACCCTATCCTTCGACATCTTTCGGCCCAGTTTTCTAATGGGCTTGGCCCATTTCTGTGATACGTTTATATACGTGATACATGCAAACCGGCAGTTATTTTTCAAAACCCTAGTGCTATTGTGTGTGTGTGACGGCATATAGCAAACCTACTCTCTGTTCGAAGGATTCCATACCGTAATCCAGATTTCCGGTTAGTGTGATGTTGTTTATGATGCTTTGATTTCATGATTTATAAATTGTCTTGCAATATATTGTTAGTATGTTAATCGGATCTGTTTTGATGATGTTCAATGATGATGTCTTGTGGATTGGCCATGATAACCGGATATGTATGTTGGTATTGCAATATGTCGTTTGCGTGTTAACCAGAATATGTATGTTAATCGGATGTAGGTTAATCGAATTGATCATATTGTAATCGGACATGTTTATGTAATCGGCACCTATGTGTAAATCGGATAGTTTGAATGATTTTGTTATTCAGATTAGGGTTCTTGATAAACATGGGAATCATGCTTGTTTGATCTTGTTGATGCTAATTGATTTGTGAAATTGGTGTTAATTGATAATCAGTTAGGAAAAACTTGGAAACTTTGAGAAAAACGTAACTGACATTCCGTAACTGATGTTCATCGAAAGATATTAGTAATCGAAACATAGCTGTGACCGAAAGATACCTGTCCTTCGAAACATAGGTGTTGACCGAAGGATAGCATTGACCGAACCATAGTAGTGTTGACCGAAGGATAGCTTTGACCGAAAGATAGTGTGTTGACCGAAACATAATCTGTGTGCCGAAGGATAACTATGTCGAAACATAGCTGATGTGTCGAAAGATAACCATGAATCGTAAGATGCTAACTGTGTATCGATAGATGTGTCGAAACATATTTGTGATGGTTGTGATAATTGTTAGACCGAAGGATGAGCAATATATCGAAGGATGGGTAAATGTGAATCGAATGATAGTTAATGATTAAATGCGAAATGATACGTGATGTGCCGATATGCAAACTGACTGTTATGTGAACATTAAATTGCATGCGTATCATTGTGAACATGAACTGATTTGTTATACGTGCATACAATAGGACGTGATTAATCACTTGTGAGTGCATAACCTAGCATACCGAGCAAACCAAGGTGAGTTCACACGAGCCAAGGCATGGGTTCCCAGGGTGGGAATGGGTTGGATGATTACTTGTGCATACTTTGATATTATAACGAACGATTAAACTGTTGATGCTTACGAACTGCCTTCGCACACACCCTGGTCGGTAAAGACTATGGTCGCGAACAAACTACTCCACTGCCTTCGCACACACCCTGGTCGGTAAAGACTATGGTCGCGAATTGACTAACCGCCTTCGCACACACCCTGGTCGGTAAAGACTATGGTCGCGAACTATTCGAACCTAATCTTCGCACACCTGCCTGGGAGGCCGCGATGGAACTAATCATATGGAACGTAACGATTAAACCATTACTCACACTATATGATATTGCACTTTAAACTGTGAACTCGCTCAACTAGTTTGTTGATTATCTGCTGCATGCCTTGCAGGACCTTAGGTACATAATGGAGCTTGCACTGGAGGAGCGGGACGTTGTGGGCAGTGGATTATGAACGCTATGTTTAAACATTTCGAATAATTGAACTTATGGTTTACTTGGGTTATTTACTTATGCTTCCGCTACTGATACTATGATTGTTTTGAAACATCAATTGTATTGAATGAGGTTTTACGAACTACTTTATTTATGTTATGCTATGTTCAATATGATTGATGGCTTGATCCTGGTCAGTCACGCCCCTAAGCGGTGATACTCCGCAGGTGGATTTTGGGGGTGTGACAGATTGGTATCAGAGCCATTGGTTATAGAGAACTTGGTTTTAATATGGAAAAACGTTTTTATTAAAACCAGACTATAACCAGAACAGTGCTCTCAACGATCCACAACGACGCTTCGCTCCACGTGCAAGACTCAACTTCTTAGGTAATAAGGTTTATGTTTATTGCCTACATGCTAGAATTTGCATAGAACTTTGCTCGTAGTATGCTTACATTACCTTGCTCACAACTTGTCATTGCATGAGAATACTTATGTGCTTACACTCTTCTGTCATCGCACTATTCGCGAACCTTTCTCACTTATGTTGCCTTTGATGTGAAGATCAATGGCCGCACGAATTACCATGACTCAAGCCCAGCTAGAGGCTCTCGTTGCTGCGGCAGTTGCAGCCGCCCAAGCAGGTAGTATACCCTGCAGTAGACACTGGGATCTTTAGATCCTACATTAATTCTCGTACTTAACTTTGCCCTATTCGTACACAATAGGTCAACCCGCTCAGCAACAGCCTGGGTGCACCTTCAAGAATTTCATGGATTGTCGTCCTAGTTCGTTCAGTGGCACGGAAGGAGCAGTTGGACTCCTCCATTGGTTTGAAAAGCTCGAGTCGGTTTTCGAAATGTGTGAATGCCCTGAGGCTCGCAGGGTGAAGTTCGCCACTAGCACACTTGAAGGGATTGCGCTCACTTGGTGGAACGCACAAGTGCAGATTTTAGGGTTGGCAGCTGCTAACGCCACACCCTGGAATGAATTCAAAGAACTGATCAAGAGGGAATACTGCACTAGAGAAGACATCCACAAGTTGGAGGACGAGTTGTATAACTTGAAGATGGTTGGTTCGGAAATCGAAGCTTACACCAAGAGATCGAATGAGTTGGCTGTGTTATGTCCAACTATGGTGGACCCTCCATACAAGCGTATTGAGTTGTATCTCAAGGGTTTGGTGCCGGAAATACAGAGCCACGTTACCTCGGCTAACCTCAACAATATCCAGGAAATACAGCGTCTCGCTCATCGCATCACTAATCAGGCAGTGGATCAGAATAAACTGCCAAAGCGTGTCGGCGCTACTGCTACAGCTGCTACTTCAGTCACTCCAACTGCTGCTACTTCTGCCACACCCAGCGAGAATAAAAGAAAGTGGGACGGGGATTCCAGCAGGGGATCAGCGTCTGTTCAGTCCCAAACTCAGCAACGTCGCACCAACGATTACCAGAGTCCGAGTCAGCAATCATCGGGCAGTCAGGGACATAGTGGTTATAAGGGAAATCACCCGTGGTGTAACAAGTGCAACAAACACCACAGTGGAAGATGTCGCAGGAGTCAATGTCAAAGATGTCACAAGCCGGGTCATGAGGCTAAAGATTGTAGAAGCTCGCGTCCAGCAAACCAGCACCAGCAACTTCCACCGCCAGCTCCACAGAATCAGCAGCAGCAGCCACAGCGTGGAAACCGGGGGTGTTTCCAGTGTGGGGCTGAAGGTCACTACAAACGCGATTGTCCTCAGTTGAACCAGAATCGCAATAACAACAACAACCAGGGCAACGGGAATAACAACAATAATCAGAACAACGGGGGAAACAACAATAACAACGGCAATGAAGCTCGTGGACGTGCTTTTGTGTTGGGTCGAGGAGATGCAGTGAATGATCCCAATGTGGTTATGGGTAAGTTTCTTCTTGACGATATTTATGTTACTGTCTTATTTGATTCGGGTGCTGATACAAGCTATATGTCATTGAAAATGGGTAAATTATTAAAACGTACACCAACACCTCTAGACACCAAACACGTTGTAGAACTAGCCAATGGTAAAAGTGTAGAGGCTGCTCAGGTAGTCAAGGGTTGTAGTATTGTTCTAGCGGGTCAGACTTTCTCGATTGATCTCATACCCATAGTTTTGGGTAGTTTCGACGTCGTCATTGGTATGGATTGGTTATCCCAACATCATGCGGAGATCTTATGCAAAGAAAAAGTTATTCGTATTCCTCGCTCCAGTCAGGAACCTCTCGAAGTACAAGGTGACAAGAGTGGTGCTGTGGTTGGCATCATCTCTTACTTAAAGGCGCAGAAATGTTTACGAAAGGGACATACTGCCATTTTGGCACTTGTCACTAATGCATCAGCAAAGGAAAGGAAGCTGGAGGATATACCAGTTGTGCGTGATTTTCCTCAAGTGTTTCCTGAAGATTTACCTGGTTTACCTCCTCATCGTCAAGTCGAGTTTCAGATTGAGTTAGCTCCTGGAGCAGCACCAATAGCCCGCGCACCGTATCGTTTAGCTCCAACCGAACTGGAAGAACTGTCGAAGCAACTACAAGAGCTCTTGGAAAAGGGCTTTATTCGTCCAAGCTCTTCACCTTGGGGAGCTCCAGTGTTATTTGTAAAGAAGAAAGACGGTACGTTCAGGATGTGCATCGACTACCGTGAACTCAATAAGGTGACGGTGAAGAACCGTTATCCTCTTCCGCGCATAGATGACCTATTCGACCAGTTGCAAGGGTCGTGTTATTATTCCAAGATTGATTTAAGGTCAGGGTATCATCAGCTGAGAGTCCGGGATGAGGACGTCTCCAAAACCGCTTTCAGAACTCGCTACGGTCATTACGAGTTTCTTGTCATGCCATTCGGGCTTACGAACGCGCCAGCAGTCTTCATGGATCTTATGAACAGGGTGTGCAAACCGTATCTTGACAAGTTCGTCATTGTCTTCATCGACGACATCTTGATTTACTCCAAGAGTCAGGAGGAGCACGAGCAGCACTTACGTCTTATCTTGGAACTTCTTCGAAAGGAGCAACTGTACGCAAAGTTTTCAAAATGCGACTTCTGGCTTCGTGAAGTCCACTTCTTAGGCCATGTGGTGAACAAGGATGGGATTCATGTCGATCCATCCAAGGTTGATTCGATCAGAAACTGGCCAGCACCACGTACACCGACTGAAATACGCCAATTCCTGGGTTTGGCGGGTTACTACAGGCGATTTATTAAAGACTTCTCCAAGATCGCGCAACCACTTACTATGCTAACACAGAAAGGTGTCGTTTACAGATGGGGTAATACGCAAGAGACCGCTTTTCAGTACTTAAAGGATAGGCTTTGCAGCGCACCTATTCTCTCATTGCCAGAGGGCACGGATGACTTCGTTGTTTACTGTGACGCATCGATACAGGGGCTTGGTTGTGTATTGATGCAGCGGGATAAAGTTATTGCCTACGCTTCGCGGCAACTCAAGGTTCATGAACGGAATTATACGACGCACGATTTAGAGCTGGGAGCTGTTGTTTTCGCGCTTAAGATATGGCGACACTACCTGTACGGTACCAGGTGCACGATTTACACCGATCACAGGAGTCTCGAGCATATTCTTAAGCAAAAGGATTTGAATATGCGTCAACGGAGATGGGTTGAACTTCTGAACGACTACGAATGCGCCATCAAGTATCATCCAGGCAAGGCCAATGTTGTGGCTGATGCCCTCAGTCGGAAAGACACTCTACCTAAGCGCGTGAGAGCGCTACAGCTTACTATTCAGTCGAGTCTTCCTGCACAGATACGAGCTGCTCAGTTAGAAGCACTGAAACCCGAAAACGTTAAAGCTGAAGCCTTACGCGGCTCAAGGCAACGCATGGAACAAAGGGAAGACGGCGCCTACTATGTAACGGGGCGTATCTGGGTCCCACTTTATGGCGGTTTACGAGAGCTTGTGATGGATGAAGCTCACAAGTCTCGCTATTCGGTACATCCAGGGTCGGATAAAATGTACCACGACATCAGTACTACTTATTGGTGGCCTAGTATGAAGGCCCACATCGCCACCTATGTTGGCAAATGCTTAACCTGTGCGAGAGTCAAGGTTGAATATCA
This sequence comes from Helianthus annuus, assembly GCF_002127325.2. Taxonomy (NCBI): domain Eukaryota; kingdom Viridiplantae; phylum Streptophyta; class Magnoliopsida; order Asterales; family Asteraceae; genus Helianthus; species Helianthus annuus. The sequence continues at coordinate 75,839,083 of NC_035434.2, read as the reverse complement.
GAAACCATCAGGCCTACTTCAACAGCCCAAGATACCTCAATGGATATGGGAAGAAATTTCCATGGATTTTGTTACAGGCCTACCTAGATCTCAGCGTGGAAACGATACAATATGGGTCATAGTTGATCGACTCACCAAGTCTGCACACTTCCTGCCGATCAAAGAAACGGATAAGTTTTCTACCCTAGCAGACATTTACTTGAAAGAAGTTGTTTCGAGGCACGGAGTGCCCACCTCTATTATTTCGGATCGCGATGCACGATTCACGTCAGAGCTTTGGCAAGCGATGCACAAATCCTTCGGCTCACGATTAGACATGAGCACAGCATATCATCCTCAGACGGATGGGCAGTCTGAGCGAACTATTCAAACTCTAGAAGACATGCTTCGAGCGTGTGTTATCGATTTCGGCAACGGCTGGGAAAAGCACCTCCCTTTGGTGGAGTTCTCGTACAATAACAGCTATCATACCAGCATTCAAGCCGCTCCATTCGAGGCATTGTACGGACGTAAATGCCGGTCACCTCTCTGTTGGGCAGAGGTGGGGGATAGTCAGATTACGGGTCCAGACATTGTAGTGGACGCCACAGAAAAGATAGCACAGATACGGCAACGCATGGCGGCAGCACGCGACCGTCAGAAAGCCTACGCGGACAAGCGTAGAAAACCATTGGAATTTGAGGTCGGGGACCGGGTTTTATTGAAAGTTTCACCCTGGAAGGGTGTGGTTCGATTTGGTAAACGAGGCAAACTGAATCCGCGGTACGTCGGACCATTCGAAATCTTAGAAAAGATTGGTAAAGTAGCCTACAGATTAAAACTACCAGCTGAACTCGGTGCAGTTCACAATGTATTTCACGTGTCGAATCTGAAGAAATGCCTATCAGATGAGACCCTTATAGTTCCTTTTAAGGAACTCACTATCGACGAGCGGTTGCAGTTCGTCGAGGAACCAGTTGAAATCACGGACCGGGATGTTAAGGTCCTCAAACACAAGAGAATCCCTCTTGTTCGAGTTCGTTGGAACTCCCAGCGTGGCCCAGAGTATACCTGGGAACGCGAAGATCAGATGAAAGAAAAGTATCCCCAGTTATTCGAAACCAATGCATCCACTTCTGAGGCTGAAGCTACTACTACTGAATTTCGGGACGAAATTCCAAATCAACGGGGGGATGATGTGACACCCCAGGAAAACCAGTGAACGATGTAACTTACCTAGCTTCCTCAGTGAGTGCGTACCAAATTTCGGGACGAAATTTCTTTTAAGTTGGGGATAATGTGACAACTCGAGTTTCTGACTTTCACTTTCGCATTAAATGCGCGTTGACTTTGACTGTTTAGTAGTTGACTTGTTGGATTTGTAATTGTACGCGTTGTGTTTTAATGAAACGTGTTGTCATTGTGCATACATGTAACTACTTGTGGTTGTAAAAGATAATATTGGAATTATTATTTATTACACTTAGTCTAGAATTGTTATTTAATACACTTAGTCTAGATCACGAAACATGGCATACTGTTCGAAGGATTCGAAGGACCACGAAAGATATCCTTCGATTCGAAGGATCAGCTTTCGGTTCGAAGGATCTCGAAACATATCCTTCGACCAAGGACCCTATCCTTCGACATCTTTCGGCCCAGTTTTCTAATGGGCTTGGCCCATTTCTGTGATACGTTTATATACGTGATACATGCAAACCGGCAGTTATTTTTCAAAACCCTAGTGCTATTGTGTGTGTGTGACGGCATATAGCAAACCTACTCTCTGTTCGAAGGATTCCATACCGTAATCCAGATTTCCGGTTAGTGTGATGTTGTTTATGATGCTTTGATTTCATGATTTATAAATTGTCTTGCAATATATTGTTAGTATGTTAATCGGATCTGTTTTGATGATGTTCAATGATGATGTCTTGTGGATTGGCCATGATAACCGGATATGTATGTTGGTATTGCAATATGTCGTTTGCGTGTTAACCGGAATATGTATGTTAATCGGATGTAGGTTAATCGAATTGATCATATTGTAATCGGACATGTTTATGTAATCGGCACCTATGTGTAAATCGGATAGTTTGAATGATTTTGTTATTCAGATTAGGGTTCTTGATAAACATGGGAATCATGCTTGTTTGATCTTGTTGATGCTAATTGATTTGTGAAATTGGTGTTAATTGATAATCAGTTAGGAAAAACTTGGAAACTTTGAGAAAAACGTAACTGACATTCCGTAACTGATGTTCATCGAAAGATATTAGTAATCGAAACATAGCTGTGACCGAAAGATACCTGTCCTTCGAAACATAGGTGTTGACCGAAGGATAGCATTGACCGAACCATAGTAGTGTTGACCGAAGGATAGCTTTGACCGAAAGATAGTGTGTTGACCGAAACATAATCTGTGTGTCGAAGGATAACTATGTCGAAACATAGCTGATGTGTCGAAAGATAACCATGAATCGTAAGATGCTAACTGTGTATCGATAGATGTGTCGAAACATATTTGTGATGGTTGTGATAATTGTTAGACCGAAGGATGAGCAATATATCGAAGGATGGGTAAATGTGAATCGAATGATAGTTAATGATTAAATGCGAAATGATACGTGATGTGCCGATATGCAAACTGACTGTTATGTGAACATTAAATTGCATGCGTATCATTGTGAACATGAACTGATTTGTTATACGTGCATACAATAGGACGTGATTAATCACTTGTGAGTGCATAACCTAGCATACCGAGCAAACCAAGGTGAGTTCACACGAGCCAAGGCATGGGTTCCCAGGGTGGGAATGGGTTGGATGATTACTTGTGCATACTTTGATATTATAACGAACGATTAAACTGTTGATGCTTACGAACTGCCTTCGCACACACCCTGGTCGGTAAAGACTATGGTCGCGAACAAACTACTCCACTGCCTTCGCACACACCCTGGTCGGTAAAGACTATGGTCGCGAATTGACTAACCGCCTTCGCACACACCCTGGTCGGTAAAGACTATGGTCGCGAACTATTCGAACCTAATCTTCGCACACCTGCCTGGGAGGCCGCGATGGAACTAATCATATGGAACGTAACGATTAAACCATTACTCACACTATATGATATTGCACTTTAAACTGTGAACTCGCTCAACTAGTTTGTTGATTATCTGCTGCATGCCTTGCAGGACCTTAGGTACATAATGGAGCTTGCACTGGAGGAGCGGGACGTTGTGGGCAGTGGATTATGAACGCTATGTTTAAACATTTCGAATAATTGAACTTATGGTTTACTTGGGTTATTTACTTATGCTTCCGCTACTGATACTATGATTGTTTTGAAACATCAATTGTATTGAATGAGGTTTTACGAACTACTTTATTTATGTTATGCTATGTTCAATATGATTGATGGCTTGATCCTGGTCAGTCACGCCCCTAAGCGGTGATACTCCGCAGGTGGATTTTGGGGGTGTGACAAGTAGCATAAGTATACGTAGGTTTTACGTATGTGTCCTGCACAACCGAGGACGATGGTATGGTAGTCTAGTAATAGAGTAAGTACGATTCTATTCAATCTCATTCCTTCAATCCCAATTCCCGTGCCCTGGGAATCCCCTGCCTTAGTAAGAGTGTGAACTCACCTTGGTTTGCTCGGTATGTTATTGCTTCTAGGGTTTATTAAATATCTAAGTCCGTTACACACGACCTAGGATACATTGCACATGATACGATGTAAGTATTTTACGTTCAATTACGTTTACAACTCTTTGGTGATCAAACAGTAACATACGGTAACGTATCGCACAATAACATGCAGTATCATTCAGTAACACGTATCATCATAATCAGACAGTATCACATAATCGTATATAGTAGTAAGCAGTAGCATGCGGTAGTATGTTGTTCTTCACGCGAAGTTCTGAACTTGGCATCAACATATCTCAGTCTTTTCAACCATTAACAACAGTGAATTACGTGGGCATATATTTAAAGTTCTTATACATCATTCAAATCTTAACAGATTCAACTACACTTATCATACAACTCAAGGCTTCATATAAACATTCACAAGGTCATGCCCTTCTTAAAAATTCGGACAAGTGTGGGGGGTTTCCCCTGTTTAAAAGTCGGATAGGAAGTGTGGGGGAGGGGATTAAAACTCGGATATGAGGGGTTTGGGATCAAAAGTCGGACACAAGGGGGCATGGGTCACAAAGTCGGACCCCCTTTCAAGCTTGAAGGTCGGACTAAAGGTTTGGGGGCCAAAACTCGGACACCAAACATAATATATCAAAAACTCGGACCCCCTTCATCCTTACAAAAGTCGGACCAAGCTGATAGGGTTCTAAACTCGGATCAAACACAAGATGTCATAAAGGTCAGACCATGTTTGAAATAGAAACTCGGACCATATGCAATGTTCACCAAAGTTCGGACAAGATTTATTAGCAAAAGTCGGACTTAACAACCACTACAAGAAAACTGGGTTTTTAGTACGCGCAAAAGCGTCCTAAGATGCAATTTTATAGGACCTTTCATTTAATAGGACCAACGGTAAAAGCGTTTCATGTAAAGGGGTCGTAATAAGTCCCGGAACTAAAAAAGCGTCCTAACATCTCAAATTAGACTATGAAACCAATTTTATGGTCGCGTAATATGTCTTTGAACAACCAAATTAGTGTCCTAATAAAAACATATTAGGACACTTTTACGATGTTCTAACACGTGCTTACATACTTTTAATCTTTTGATACACTTACAAGCGTCCTTAGAAATTAATTGATAGGACCCTTATGATGTAACATTATAGCTAATTTAGTACCAAGAAAAAGGATCCTAATATACCAAATAAGATTATGAAACCAATTTTATGGTCGCATAATATGTCTATAGACAATTTAAATAGCGTTCTAAAAAGAACATATTAGGACACTTTTACAATGTTCTAATATGTGATTACCTACTTTTAATCTTTTGATACACATACAAGCGTCCTTAAAAATTAATTTATAGGACCCTTATGATGTAACGTTATAGCTACTTTAATATCAAGAAAATGGTCCTAATATCCCAAATAAGATTATAAAACCAATTTTATAAACAGACCATCAGCATATAACATCCTAATAGTTATTGTATAACATCAACTAATGAAAAAATAAAACTTCATTATATTTCAAGTAAGCATGTTCATAACAAAAGCACTAACCATAAATAAGTTATAACATTATCTAACATAAAGTCTTAACATTTAACAAAGAAATTAAAAGCAATAAAGAAATAAGAAGCATAAAATCTTGAGTCATCATGCGTCCTCAATCCTCATGGACTACCTACAAATAAACCATCCATGTATAAGCATCAAGTTCCATGATATTAAAATTATTTGTATCACAAGTTTAACAAATACATACCGAGATGAATGGATAGGGCCATGCGATGGATGCACCAATACAATCTTGAATTGTAGAAAATAAACCATATGGTCTTACCAAGTTTTCATCTTTTTTTATTGGTACTTGAGCGTTTATCTCACACCATTCTGGTCCAATCTCTGTGCATTGCACATGGCAAGAATTAACTGAGATTTCTAACCAGGTTTGGTATAAAGGACAAAACGTACAAGATTTTGGAAGGTTAAGGACACCGCCTGTAAACTTTTGGCCAAAAGGACAACGCCTGTAATTTGATGTAAACATAAAGGACAAAACTTGTAATTTACTCTAAAAAGTAAGATATAACAGAAAAAATACCTCATCCTAAGCCTTCCCGTGTGTAAGGCGTGGATAATCAGAAGCTTTCAGGTTTGCAAATGATATTGAATTTGAAATAACCACCAATTTGGGTTGTAATCCAAAAAAATCATAGTCAAATGGATAGTAATAACACTTAAAAGTTAAAACTTGTAGATTATACGAAGAACATAAATGACAAACGCAGTTGACATTTAACGCAGGAAAGCATAAAATGTAATGAATAAAGTCCCAAATTTTAAGATGTTTCTAAAAAGACATTCACACACTTCTGCCACATAAAGTAAGATTTTCCATGCTAGTAGCTATCTAATTTTGAATCAGGTAATAAATTGAAGATCAATAATACTAACTTGTACACAAAATAAGTTAATATTTATCACACAGGATGTCTAATTTACAGAAGGCGCTTTCATGTGGTTCAAGATAAAACTGAACGATGTCTTTGGCAGCATACATAGGTAAGTTGTTCTCATTTGGAGCCGTTAGCATGATCGTAACTAGACCACATGTGCTCGTTCCAGAAACGACATCAAAGTAATCTGCTAGCCTTACTTCCTCGCCATCGACATCAGTGCTCCTAACATTCAAAGTCATCATAAACACATATATACACATAAATAACTAAACCCTAATTATGCAAAGACATGCTAAAAAAATCCTAATGATTCAATAGAATAGGAAAAGCAATCTGAATATAGATTAATTTCATCTTTGTAACAAGTGTTTTTCTATATTATAAAAAGAAAAACAACATATATTACCAAAAACAGAATCAGAACAGGAAAAGCTATCCATTTCAGATTAATTTCATATCGGTGTTTCTTACATCAAGTCAACAGGCTCAAGTATAAGCTCTTAAACACGGCATAAACCCTAATTTCTAACAATTACAAGTCCAAATTCCAGAATGACTACTAAATCATCACAGGCACAAAATCGTTTGTTTAGATCATGAACATTCAACTAGTTAACGAACTAAAGGACGCTACGTGTCCCTAATATAAACAAAACAGGAAAAGTAGCATGTAACTCCATGAAATTGCAATCAATAGGTTTTGGAATTGAAACAAACAAAATTATTATAGACCGGTAGAGAGGCACAGACCTTAGGCTCATAGTCAATAGATCATAGAGGAACGGTTTCTCTGACGGAATCGATTGTTTAGATCCGGAATAGACTTGAAACCTGAAGAGTTCATCGATTTAACGCGAGATGAATCGGAGATGCGTACTCCCCTGGATGAATCGGAGGCGTCTGGCGAAGATGAAGCGGAAGGCGTTTGGCGGAGATGAATCGGAAGCCTTCTGGCGGAGATGCATCGGAGGCGTCTAGGGTTGGAGATGATTTAGGGCGGAGATGGATTAGGCGGAGATGGTTTAGGGGCAATTAATTAAGGGCATGTTTGGCTAAGCTTATTATAGTTAAAAGGACTTTTGGAAAATGACTTTTAGGAAAGGACTTTTTGAAAATGAGTTTTTAAAAAAAAGTATTTGGATTAGCTTATTGATGTAAAATGACTAAAATGAGCATTCTTTTAGACATAAGGGGGTAAAGAAGGGGTATATTGGTAATTTGTAGTTTGAAAAGTTAGAAGCTGGCCAAAAAGTCACAATATTGTGACTTCTTGAAACCTCTTTTTTCTTCTTTGCAAAAAGCCCATTTCTAAAAGGACTTTTGACTTAGCCAAACACAAAAACAACTTATTAGCTTTTTGATAAGTCAATAAGCCAATAAATTGTTTTGAAAAGCTTAGCCAAACATGTCCTAAACGAGCATTAAAAAAAGTTTGACTTGTGCTATGCATAGATCACCCACAAGCAAAAACAATATTATTTATTGATTTTCTTAAAATTAGCTTCTTTGTCACCTTATTAGATCGTGGGCAGGGGTGCAAACGAGCTGAGCCGAGTCCGAGCTTGACTAGGTTCGAGCTCGAGCTCGATTAACTTATGAGAGCTCGGGCTCGAGCTCGGCTCTATTTGAGTTTTGTTTTCCAGGCTCGAACTCGGCTCGTTTGTATTTTCTCAAGCTCGAGTTCGGCTCGTTTATTACCTATTAATTAATATATTAAATAAAAATAATATAAATAATAGACTTTTTAGGCTCGCAAGCTCGATAAGTGAAGCTTGGGCTCGGGCTCGTTTACTAAATAAACTTATTTTTAGGTTCGAGGTCGGCTTGTAAACAAGTTTGAATAAGCTCGGCTCGACTCGGCTCGTTTACACTAAGGCTCGATAAGGCTCGACGAGCCTAACGAGCTTTACATGCGAGGCTCAAGCTCGGGCTCGATAAACAAACGAGCTTTATTTTAGGCTCAAGCTCGGCTCGGGCTCGATAAGGCTCGGCTCGTTTCGAGCTTTTTCTCGAGGCGATCTCGAGTAGCTCGCGAGCCGCTTGGCTCATTTGCACCAATAATCGTGGGGTATGGTGGGGCGGGGGTTGGGGTTGGGGGCATGGGTTGACACGTGGAGTTCGAGCCCCCCCCCACCCGGCGGGTGAGTGAGGTGTCTGTGGGGTATGACGGGGCGTGGCTAGCCCGCGTGGCTTGGCAGGTTTATTAAAATAAAAATTAAAAAACGGTTATAATTTGAATTTTTTTGGGTGGTTGAACCGCTTGGCTTGGCCAAACGGTTATAATTTGAATTTTAAATGTGCCCCGCTATGACCTAGCCAACAAGCGAATAGGAGCCGGCCACATAGGATCACTAGCATGCCCCACGCCCGGCCTTAAACTCCCGCCCCTTGGGCCACGCCCAAACCCAACACCACCCGGGGTGATGGCATGGTGTTTTCAGCCAACCCACGCCCCAACCCTCACCCCATACCCCATAGTCTTAAAAATAGGTCGTTATTAATTATGTAGATGTTTTCTTAATCATTAATATGATTAATTTGATTGCAGACTCTAAACATTTCAATGCCAATATATGATGAATCATAGCATTGTGGTATTTATTATTTAATTTAGCCTTTAAAGTTAAATAATTAATAATCTATAAATGTTCTATAAACCACTAATAATTATTTCTTTAGTTAATTAATGTGTTAAGTGTAACTAAGTTTAAAGAAGTTCGCCGCGTTGCGGCGAATTTCTTTTATTATTTAGTCTGTGTTTACATTTGTTTTGAAATCATTACGAGCGTGTTGCGAACAGAACTGCTGACAAAAATAAAAAGAAAATGTAGAAAAAAACACTTAAAGATAACCGAAAGAAAATCAACCAAAAAAATTGTATGGTAACGATGTTGTGCGTATGAAACCTGTGGTCAGAGATGAGCAAATTGTTCTGGGTATCAGTACCAAATTTGCCGAACCGAAAGATCTTAAGTACCAATTCGATACCGACTTTTGGCATTCCTGTTACCGGCTCACTACCGTTTTTTACCTTCATATACCGGTACCATAACCGGTACTTTCGGTATCAGTACCGATTCTGTATCGGCTGGCACCGAGCTCATCCCTACCTCTGAAACTAAAAAAAGAAAAAAATTAAAAGTTGAAGAAAATCAACAAAAAAAATTTGTATGATACCGTTGTTCGTACGGTAACCGTGATCAGGGATGAGCAAATGGTACCGGGTAGCAGCACTGAATTTCCCGAACCAAAAGATTTCCAATATCAATTCGGCACCAACTTTTGGCGTTTTCTGTATTAGTGCCGGTTTTTACCTTCATGTACTGATACCGAACAGGATCGTCCCAGTATTTTCGATACCAGTACTGGTTCGATACCGGTTGACACCAAACTTATCCCAACCCCTAATATTAAAAAAAGGATTAAAGTTAAAAAGTAAAAAATATAACTATTATTATAATATTAAAATAATAAAAGTATTAAAAATTATATATTATTATAATATTAAAATCAAAATATTAGAAAAATTATATATTATTATAATATTAAAATCAATATTCATTTCAATTCATTTATTAATATATAGTAATATATATAGTAATAATATATGGTAATAATATATAGTAATGTAAATCTTTCAACTGCTACTATTTGTTAGCTATTTTGCTACCGTTTTTTAGGTATCAAATTTTGGTGGCAACTGTCCTCTTTTTTTTAACTAGTGTCAGGTGTCCTATTAGAGTGTATTATAATAACACCATAATGATTAAGCGTCCTATAAATGTTAAATTTACAAGACCCAAGTGTCAAGTGTCTTTTTAAGTTATATTATAATAAAACTCTAGCGAATAAGCGTCCTATAAAACTAATGTTTTATAACTCAAATATCAAGTGTCCTATTACGGTGTATTATAATAACACCACAATCATTAAGCATCCTATAAAGTTTAAAGTTATAAGACCCAAGTGTCAAGTGTCCTATTAAGTTAAGTTCTAATATGACTTCGGCTATAAAAGGTCCTATAACACTGAACATTTATGACTTAACTACAATGTGTCCTATTAAGTTATGTTATAATAAGACCCCAAATGATCAAGTGTCCTAATACAGTATCACATAATGGGACACTAACAATTAAATGTCTTATAAAGTACTTTATTAGGATCTACATTTTGAGTGTCCTATTAAATTATATGATAATAGGACCCCAAAAAATCATCCATCCTATTAAATAGTTTTTTAGGACACCGGTTTAGTAGAGTATATCAGAAAAAGACCCCAAAAGTTCATTAGTCCTATTAAATAGTTTTTTAGGACCCTCTTTTACAAGCGTCCCACAGAAAAGGTCCTAAAAGGCCATTTTTGTTGTAGTGAACATATCAACAAAGTCGGACTAAGGCTTTTAAGCATATAACTCGGACCCTTGATACTTAATACATAAATTCGGACCTAGCATGTTATTCAAAACTCAGACAAAATATATCTTTATAACCTTCGGACCCTTTATATCATTTATAAAGTTCGGACAAACAACAAGTCATGAAACTCTGACCACTATTATCATTCAGAAGTCAAGACCCTAGTAGCACAAAACATACGATGAGTAACGTAACAACATTCATACGATCCTGAAACTCAAACTTCACACATTTCTCAGTACAGTAATCCAATCAAATCAATGGTTTTAATATATCATGTATCTAAATCGTCAGGCAACCGTTTATTCGATTAATCAACATTATTAACACAATAAACAGAATCCAAAACAACAATCACAAAATATTATATGAAGAACTAGGGTTTTCATGAATCATATAATCAAGAATTGCAAACAATCAATCAATCAATTAGGGTTTACAAGTATTACGATGATCAATAAACAATTACCTTGAATGATCCTAGGGGAAATGTGGAATCAAAGTGTTGAATGTCTTGTGCCAATGATGATGGTGATGATGATTGCTAGGGGATTAGAGAATACAGTGCTTTGGTTTTTGTGAAAATGATTAGTAAACAAGAGATTAGGGTTAAGAATCTCTAGGATTTCACTAATTACCCTCTACCTCCCTAAGTATCATATTTCACACATGCACACCATCACATAACAATTTCATAGTTTCACCACAAAGTTTATGCCTTTAACAAATTTTATCACAATTAACACGTAACCATGCATAATCACACAATACATTTCATTGTATTAAAACGTATACAATTCCATAGCCAATTATTTGCACAATTAAACAACTAAACAATACATGAACGTGCAATAAATGCGAAATAGAAATCTTGGAAATTCGAGTTGTCACATTATCCCCAACTTAAAAGAAATTTCGTCCTGAAATTTAGCGTGCGGTTACTGAGGAAGCTAGGTAAGTTGTATCGTTTACTGATTTTCCTGGGGTGTCACATCATCCCCCCGTTGATTTGGAATTTCGTCCCGAAATTCTGTCACACCCCCAAAATTCACCACGCGGAGTACCACCGCTTGGAGGCGTGACATGACCAGGATCAAGCCATCAATCATATTGAACATAGCATAACATAAATAAAGTAGTTCGTAAAACCTCATTCATTACAATTGATGTTTCAAAACAATCATAGTATCAGTAGCGGAAGCATAAGTAATTAACCCAAGTAAACCATAAGTTCAATTATTCGAAATGTTTAAACATAGCGTTCATAATCCACTGCCCACAACGTCCCGCTCCTCCAGTGCAAGCTCCATAAGTACCTAAGGTCCTGCAAGGCATGCAGCAGATAATCAACAAACTAGTTGAGCGAGTTCACAGTTTAAAGTTCAATATCGTATAGTGTGAGTAATGGTTTAATCGTTACGTTCCATATGATTAGTTCCATCGCGGCCTCCCAGGCAGGTGTGCGAAGATTGGGTTCGTATAGTTCGCGACCATAGTCTTTACCGACCAGGGTGTGTGCGAAGGCGGTTAATCAATTCGCGACCATAGTCTTTACCGACCAGGGTGTGTGCGAAGGCAGTTGAGTAGTTCGTTCGCGACCATAGTCTTTACCGACCAGGGTGTGTGCGAAGGCAGTTCGTAAGCATCAACAGTTTAATCGTTCGTTATAATATCAAAGTATGCACAAATAATCATCCAACCCATTCCCACCCTGGGAACCCATGCCTTGGCTGTGTGAACTCACCTTGGTTTGCTCGGTATGCTAGGTTATGCACTCACAAGTAATTAATCACGTCCTATTGTATGCACGTATAACAAATCAGTTCATGTTCACATAGCAGTCAGTTTGCATATCGGCACAACACGTAATATTGCACGTATACAAATGTTAACGTTCATCAAGCATGGCATGCCAAATAAATCAAGCATATAATTCCATCTTTCAAAATAGGTTCATAAGTCCCTAGTATCTTTCGAATCCAGCTATTATCTTTCGACAACAGTTATCACAATTATCCTTCGGACCGAATGTTATGTTTCGGACCAATGTCATCTTTCGGTCAAAGCTATCTTTCGGTCCAAACTATCTTTCGGTCAAAGTTACTATGTTTCTACTAACAAGTATCTTTCGACAACAACTATGTTTCGAGTAGCAAGTATCTTTCGATACATATCAGTTACGTTTGATCACAATCAGTTACGGATATCACGCAGTCAATTACAGAAACAGAAACCCTAATCATCTACAGCCGTCATCATCATAACAATCATCATCTATCATGCATGTCCAAACAAATCACAACAAGTACCAAATCTTAACAGTACATCTACATAACGAGTATCATACAAGCACGATTCCTCACTACAATCGATCTATAATATTGATTAATAATCCGAACAGAATACCAAAGATCCTAATTGATAGCAGGTTTAGATCTTTGTGTTTAAACTAACCAAACCGTGTTCACTTGTTTCGTTTTCGTTTACCATAATCAACATCATCACAATATATCCGATTAGCATCTATATCCGATTAACATTCATATTCGATTAACATACGTGTCTGGTTAACATACAAACATATTGCAAGACAACTGGAAAAATTTATGAAATCATAGCATCATAAACAACATCATGTCATCAAACGATGATAGTGAAACACTAACCGGATTAGGGGATTGAAACTAGTGGGGTTTCGGGTGCACAAGAACTTTCAGCCGACTCCAAGACTTCGAGAGAGAGAGAGAAGGGTATTAGGGTTTTTAGAAACTAACTGCCGGTTACATGCATCACGTATTTAAACGTATTACAGAAATGGGCCAAGCCCATTAGAAAGGCTGGGCCGAAAGATGTCGAAGGATGGAGTCTTTGGTCGAAGGATATGTTTCGAGATCCTTCGAACCGGAAGCTGATCCTTCGAGTCGAAGGATATGTTTCGAGATCCTTCGAACTGTGTGCCATGCTTCGTGATCTAGACTAAGTGTATTAAATAATAATTCTAATATTATATTCTACCACAGCAAGTAATCACATATATGCAACACGACAATACATTTCATTAAAACACAACGCGTACAATTTCAAGTCCAACAAGTCAACTACTAAACAGTCAAAGTCAACGCGCATTTAATGCGAAAGCAAAAGTCAGAAACTCGAGTTGTCACATTATCCCCAACTTAAAAGAAATTTCGTCCCGAAATTTGGTACGCACTCACTGAGGAAGCTAGGTAAGTTACATCGTTCACTGGTTTTCCTGGGGTGTCACATCATCCCCCCGTTGATTTGGAATTTCGTCCCGAAATTCAGTAGTAGTAGCTTCAGCCTCAGAAGTGGATGCATTGGTTTCGAATAACTGGGGATACTTTTCTTTCATCTGATCTTCGCGTTCCCAGGTATACTCTGGGCCACGCTGGGAGTTCCAACGAACTCGAACAAGAGGGATTCTCTTGTGTTTGAGGACCTTAACATCCCGGTCCGTGATTTCAACTGGTTCCTCGACGAACTGCAACCGCTCGTCGATAGTGAGTTCCTTAAAAGGAACTATAAGGGTCTCATCTGACAGGCACTTCTTCAGATTCGACACGTGAAATACATTGTGAACTGCACCGAGTTCAGGAGGTAGGTTTAATCTGTAGGCTACTTTGCCAATCTTTTCTAAGATTTCGAATGGTCCGACGTACCGCGGATTCAGTTTGCCTCGTTTACCAAATCGAACCACACCCTTCCAGGGTGAAACTTTCAATAAAACCCGGTCCCCGACCTCAAATTCCAATGGTTTTCTACGCTTGTCCGCGTAGGCTTTCTGACGGTCGCGTGCTGCCGCCATGCGTTGCCGTATCTGTGCTATCTTTTCTGTGGCGTCCACTACAATATCTGGACCCGTAATCTGACTATCCCCCACCTCTGCCCAACAGAGAGGTGACCGGCATTTACGTCCGTACAATGCCTCGAATGGAGCGGCTTGAATGCTGGTATGGTAACTGTTATTGTACGAGAACTCCACCAAAGGGAGGTGCTTTTCCCAGCCGTTGCCGAAATCGATAACACACGCTCGAAGCATGTCTTCTAGAGTTTGAATAGTTCGCTCAGACTGCCCATCCGTCTGAGGATGATATGCTGTGCTCATGTCTAATCGTGAGCCGAAGGATTTGTGCATCGCTTGCCAAAGCTCGTCGTGCATCGCGATCCGAAATAATAGAGGTGGGCACTCCGTGCCTCGAAACAACTTCTTTCAAGTAAATGTCTGCTAGGGTAGAAAACTTATCCGTTTCTTTGATCGGCAGGAAGTGTGCAGACTTGGTGAGTCGATCAACTATGACCCATATTGTATCGTTTCCACGCTGAGATCTAGGTAGGCCTGTAACAAAATCCATGGAAATTTCTTCCCATTTCCATTGAGGTATCTTGGGCTGTTGAAGTAGGCCTGATGGTTTCTGATATTCAACCTTGACTCTCGCACAGGTTAAGCATTTGCCAACATAGGTGGCGATGTGGGCCTTCATACTAGGCCACCAATAAGTAGTACTGATGTCGTGGTACATTTTATCCGACCCTGGATGTACCGAATAGCGAGACTTGTGAGCTTCATCCATCACAAGCTCTCGTAAACCGCCATAAAGTGGGACCCAGATACGCCCTGTTACATAGTAGGCGCCGTCTTCCCTTTGTTCCATGCGTTGCCTTGAGCCGCGTAAGACTTCAGCTTTAACGTTTTCGGGTTTCAGTGCTTCTAACTGAGCAGCTCGTATCTGTGCAGGAAGACTCGACTGAATAGTAAGCTGTAGCGCTCTCACGCGCTTAGGTAGAGTGTCTTTCCGACTGAGGGCATCAGCCACAACATTAGCCTTGCCTGGATGATACTTGATGGCGCATTCGTAGTCGTTCAGAAGTTCAACCCATCTCCGTTGCCGCATATTCAAATCCTTTTGCTTAAGAATATGCTCGAGACTCCTGTGATCGGTGTAAATCGTGCACCTGGTACCGTACAGGTAGTGTCGCCATATCTTAAGCGCGAAAACAACAGCTCCCAGCTCTAAATCGTGCGTCGTATAATTCCGTTCATGAACCTTGAGTTGCCGCGAAGCGTAGGCAATAACTTTATCCCGCTGCATCAATACACAACCAAGCCCCTGTATCGATGCGTCACAGTAAACAACGAAGTCGTCCGTGCCCTCTGGCAATGAGAGAATAGGTGCGCTGCAAAGCCTATCCTTTAAGTACTGAAAAGCGGTCTCTTGCGTATTACCCCATCTGTAAACGACACCTTTCTGTGTTAGCATAGTAAGTGGTTGCGCGATCTTGGAGAAGTCTTTAATAAATCGCCTGTAGTAACCCGCCAAACCCAGGAATTGGCGTATTTCAGTCGGTGTACGTGGTGCTGGCCAGTTTCTGATCGAATCAACCTTGGATGGATCGACATGAATCCCATCCTTGTTCACCACATGGCCTAAGAAGTGGACTTCACGAAGCCAGAAGTCGCATTTTGAAAACTTTGCGTACAGTTGCTCCTTTCGAAGAAGTTCCAAGATAAGACGTAAGTGCTGCTCGTGCTCCTCCTGACTCTTGGAGTAAATCAAGATGTCGTCGATGAAGACAATGACGAACTTGTCAAGATACGGTTTGCACACCCTGTTCATAAGATCCATGAAGACTGCTGGCGCGTTCGTAAGCCCGAATGGCATGACAAGAAACTCGTAATGACCGTAGCGAGTTCTGAAAGCGGTTTTGGAGACGTCCTCATCCCGGACTCTCAGCTGATGATACCCTGACCTTAAATCAATCTTGGAATAATAACACGACCCTTGCAACTGGTCGAATAGGTCATCTATGCGCGGAAGAGGATAACGGTTCTTCACCGTCACCTTATTGAGTTCACGGTAGTCGATGCACATCCTGAACGTACCGTCTTTCTTCTTTACAAATAACACTGGAGCTCCCCAAGGTGAAGAGCTTGGACGAATAAAGCCCTTTTCCAAGAGCTCTTGTAGCTGCTTCGACAGTTCTTCCAGTTCGGTTGGAGCTAAACGATACGGTGCGCGGGCTATTGGTGCTGCTCCAGGAGCTAACTCAATCTGAAACTCGACTTGACGATGAGGAGGCAAACCAGGTAAATCTTCAGGAAACACTTGAGGAAAATCACGCACAACTGGTATATCCTCCAGCTTCTTTTCCTTTGCTGATGCGTCAGTGACAAGTGCCAAAATGGCAGTATGTCCCTTTCGTAAACATTTCTGCGCCTTTAAGTAAGAGATGATGCCAACCACAGCACCACTCTTGTCACCTTGTACTTCGAGAGGTTCCTGACTGGAGCGAGGAATACGAATAACTTTTTCTTTGCATAAGATCTCCGCATGATGTTGGGATAACCAATCCATACCAATGACGACGTCGAAACTACCCAAAACTATGGGTATGAGATCAATCGAGAAAGTCTGACCCGCTAGAACAATACTACAACCCTTGACTACCTGAGCAGCCTCTACACTTTTACCATTGGCTAGTTCTACAACGTGTTTGGTGTCTAGAGGTGTTGGTGTACGTTTTAATAATTTACCCATTTTCAATGACATATAGCTTGTATCAGCACCCGAATCAAATAAGACAGTAACATAAATATCGTCAAGAAGAAACTTACCCATAACCACATTGGGATCATTCACTGCATCTCCTCGACCCAACACAAAAGCACGTCCACGAGCTTCATTGCCGTTGTTATTGTTGTTTCCCCCGTTGTTCTGATTATTGTTGTTATTCCCGTTGCCCTGGTTGTTGTTGTTATTGCGATTCTGGTTCAACTGAGGACAATCGCGTTTGTAGTGACCTTCAGCCCCACACTGGAAACACCCCCGGTTTCCACGCTGTGGCTGCTGCTGCTGATTCTGTGGAGCTGGCGGTGGAAGTTGCTGGTGCTGGTTTGCTGGACGCGAGCTTCTACAATCTTTAGCCTCATGACCCGGCTTGTGACATCTTTGACATTGACTCCTGCGACATCTTCCACTGTGGTGTTTGTTGCACCTGTTACACCACGGGTGATTTCCCTTATAACCACTATGTCCCTGACTGCCCGATGATTGCTGACTCGGACTCTGGTAATCGTTGGTGCGACGTTGCTGAGTTTGGGACTGAACAGACGCTGATCCCCTGCTGGAATCCCCGTCCCACTTTCTTTTATTCTCGCTGGGTGTGGCAGAAGTAGCAGCAGTTGGAGTGACTGAAGTAGCAGCTGTAGCAGTAGCGCCGACACGCTTTGGCAGTTTATTCTGATCCACTGCCTGATCGGTGATGCGATGGGCAAGACGCTGTATTTCCTGGATATTGTTGAGGTTAGCCGAGGTAACGTGGCTCTGTATTTCTGGCGCCAACCCTTTGAGATACAACTCAATACGCTTGTATGGAGGGTCCACCATAGTTGGACATAACACAGCCAACTCATTCGATCTCTTGGTGTAAGCTTCAATTTCCGAACCAACCATCTTCAAGTTATACAACTCGTCCTCCAACTTGTGAATGTCTTCTCTAGTGCAGTATTCCCTCTTGATCAGTTCTTTGAATTCATTCCAGGGTGTGGCGTTAGCAGCTGCCAACCCTAAGATCTGCACTTGTGCGTTCCACCAAGTGAGCGCAATCCCTTCAAGTGTGCCAGTGGCGAACTTCACCCTGCGAGCCTCAGGGCATTCACACATTTCGAAAACCGACTCGAGCTTTTCAAACCAGTGGAGGAGTCCAACTGCTCCTTCCGTGCCACTGAACGAACTAGGACGACAATCCATGAAATTCTTGAAGGTGCACCCAGGCTGTTGCTGAGCGGGTTGACCTATTGTGTACGAATAGGGCAAAGTTAAGTACGAGAATTAATGTAGGATCTAAAGATCCCAGTGTCTATACTGCAGGGTATACTACCTGCTTGGGCGGCTGCAACTGCCGCAGCAACGAGAGCCTCTAGCTGGGCTTGAGTCATGGTAATTCGTGCGGCCATTGATCTTCACATCAAAGGCAACATAAGTGAGAAAGGTTCGCGAATAGTGCGATGACAGAAGAGTGTAAGCACATAAGTATTCTCATGCAATGACAAGTTGTGAGCAAGGTAATGTAAGCATACTACGAGCAAAGTTCTATGCAAATTCTAGCATGTAGGCAATAAACATAAACCTTATTACCTAAGAAGTTGAGTCTTGCACGTGGAGCGAAGCGTCGTTGTGGATCGTTGAGAGCACTGTTCTGGTTATAGTCTGGTTTTAATAAAAACGTTTTTCCATATTAAAACCAAGTTCTCTATAACCAATGGCTCTGATACCAATCTGTCACACCCCCAAAATTCACCACGCGGAGTACCACCGCTTGGAGGCGTGACATGACCAGGATCAAGCCATCAATCATATTGAACATAGCATAACATAAATAAAGTAGTTCGTAAAACCTCATTCATTACAATTGATGTTTCAAAACAATCATAGTATCAGTAGCGGAAGCATAAGTAATTAACCCAAGTAAACCATAAGTTCAATTATTCGAAATGTTTAAACATAGCGTTCATAATCCACTGCCCACAACGTCCCGCTCCTCCAGTGCAAGCTCCATAAGTACCTAAGGTCCTGCAAGGCATGCAGCAGATAATCAACAAACTAGTTGAGCGATTTCACAGTTTAAAGTTCAATATCGTATAGTGTGAGTAATGGTTTAATCGTTACGTTCCATATGATTAGTTCCATCGCGGCCTCCCAGGCAGGTGTGCGAAGATTGGGTTCGTATAGTTCGCGACCATAGTCTTTACCGACCAAGGTGTGTGCGAAGGCGGTTAATCAATTCGCGACCATAGTCTTTACCGACCAGGGTGTGTGCGAAGGCAGTTGAGTAGTTCGTTCGCGACCATAGTCTTTACCGACCAGGGTGTGTGCGAAGGCAGTTCGTAAGCATCAACAGTTTAATCGTTCGTTATAATATCAAAGTATGCACAAATAATCATCCAACCCATTCCCACCCTGGGAACCCATGCCTTGGCTGTGTGAACTCACCTTGGTTTGCTCGGTATGCTAGGTTATGCACTCACAAGTAATTAATCACGTCCTATTGTATGCACGTATAACAAATCAGTTCATGTTCGCAATGATACGCATGCAATTTAATGTTCACATAGCAGTCAGTTTGCATATCGGCACAACACGTAATATTGCACGTATACAAATGTTAACGTTCATCAAGCATGGCATGCCAAATAAATCAAGCATATAATTCCATCTTTCAAAATAGGTTCATAAGTCCCTAGTATCTTTCGAATCCAGCTATTATCTTTCGACAACAGTTATCACAATTATCCTTCGGACCGAATGTTATGTTTCGGACCAATGTCATCTTTCGGTCAAAGCTATCTTTCGGTCCAAACTATCTTTCGGTCAAAGTTACTATGTTTCTACTAACAAGTATCTTTCGACAACAACTATGTTTCGAGTAGCAAGTATCTTTCGATACATATCAGTTACGTTTGATCACAATCAGTTACGGATATCACGCAGTCAATTACAGAAACAGAAACCCTAATCATCTACAGCCGTCATCATCATAACAATCATCATCTATCATGCATGTCCAAACAAATCACAGCAAGTACCAAATCTTAACAGTACATCTACATAACGAGTATCATACAAGCACGATTCCTCACTACAATCGATCTATAATATTGATTAATAATCCGAACAGAATACCAAAGATCCTAATTGATAGCAGGTTTAGATCTTTGTGTTTAAACTAACCAAACCGTGTTCACTTGTTTCGTTTTCGTTTACCATAATCAACATCATCACAATATATCCGATTAGCATCTATATCCGATTAACATTCATATTCGATTAACATACGTGTCTGGTTAACATACAAACATATTGCAAGACAACTGGAAAAATTTATGAAATCATAGCATCATAAACAACATCATGTCATCAAACGATGATAGTGAAACACTAACCGGATTAGGGGATTGAAACTAGTGGGGTTTCGGGTGCACAAGAACTTTCAGCCGACTCCAAGACTTCGAGAGAGAGAGAGAAGGGTATTAGGGTTTTTAGAAACTAACTGCCGGTTACATGCATCACGTATTTAAACGTATTACAGAAATGGGCCAAGCCCATTAGAAAGGCTGGGCCGAAAGATGTCGAAGGATGGAGTCTTTGGTCGAAGGATATGTTTCGAGATCCTTCGAACCGGAAGCTGATCCTTCGAGTCGAAGGATATGTTTCGAGATCCTTCGAACTGTGTGCCATGCCTCGTGATCTAGACTAAGTGTATTAAATAATAATTCTAATATTATATTCTACCACAGCAAGTAATCACATATATGCAACACGACAATACATTTCATTAAAACACAACGCGTACAATTTCAAGTCCAACAAGTCAACTACTAAACAGTCAAAGTCAACGCGCATTTAATGCGAAAGCAAAAGTCAGAAACTCGAGTTGTCACAAATTCCGCAGTAGTAGCTTCAGTCTCAGTAGTGGTTGCATTGGTTTTGAATAACTGGGGGTACTTCTCTTTCATTTGGTCTTCGCGTTCCCAGGTGTACTCTGGGCCACGTCGGGAGTTCCAACGAACTCAAACAAGAGGGATTCTCTTGCTTTTGAGGACCTTAATATCCCGGTCCGTGATTTCAACTGGTTCCTCGACGAACTGCAACCGCTCGTCGATAGTGAGTTCCTTAAAAGGAACTATGAGGGTCTCATCTGACAGGCACTTCTTCAGATTCGACACGTGAAATACGTTGTGAACTGCACCGAGTTCAGCTGGTAGGTTTAGCTTGTAGGCCACTTTGCCTATTTTCTCAATGATCTCGAACGGTCCGACATACCGCGGATTTAGTTTGCCCCGTTTGCCAAAACGAACCACACCCTTCCAGGGTGAGACTTTAAGTAAAACCTGGTCCCCGACCTGAAATTCCAAAGGCTTCCTACGCTTGTCCGCGTAGGCTTTCTGACGGTCGCGTGCTGCCGCCATGCGTTGTCGTATCTGTGCAATCTTTTCCGTGGCGTCCACTACAATCTCTAGACCCGTGATCTGACTATCCCCCACCTCTGCCCCAACAGAGAGGTGACCGGCATTTACGTCCGTACAATGCCTCGAATGGAGCGGCTTGTATGCTGGTGTGATAGCTGTTATTGTATAAGAACTCCACCAAAGGGAGGTGTTTTTCCCAGCCGTTGCCGAAATCAATAACACATGCCCGAAGCATGTCTTCAAGAGTTTGGATCGTTCGCTTAGACTGCCCATCCGTCTGAGGATGATACGCTGTGCTCATGTCTAACCGTGAGCCGAAAGATTTGTGCATCGCTTGCCATAGCTCTGACGTGAATCGTGCATCCCGATCCGAAATAATAGAGGTTGGCACTCCGTGCCTCGAAACAACTTCTTTCAAGTAGACGTCTGCTAAGGTAGAGAACTTATCTATTTCCTGAATAGCCAGGAAATGAGCAGACTTTGTGAGTCGATCTACGATCACCCAGATAGTATCATTCCCACGCTGGGATCTAGGCAGGCCAGTAACAAAATCCATGGAAATTTCTTCCCATTTCCACTGTGGTATCCTAGGTTGTTATAGTAGGCCCGCTGGTTTCTGATACTCCACTTTGACTTTTGCACATGTCAAACACTTGCCGACGTAAGTCGCGATGTGGGCTTTCATGCTAGGCCACCAATATGTTGTTTTGAGGTCGTGGTACATTTTATCCGACCCTGGATGTATTGAGTAGCGAGACTTGTGTGCTTCATCCATCACAAGCTCTCGTAAACCGCCATAAAGTGGGACCCAAATACGCCCCGTTACATAGTAGGCGCCGTCTTCCTTTTGTTCCATTCGTTGCCTTGAGCCGCGTAAGACTTCAGCTTTGACGTTTTCGGGCTTCAATGCTTCTATCTGAGCAGTTCGTATCTGTGCGGGAAGATCAGACTGAATAGTGAGCTGCAAAGCTCGTACATGCCTAGGTAGAGTATCCTTTCGACTGAGAGCGTCAGCCACAACATTGGCTTTGCCTGGATGGTACCTGATGGCGCATTCGTAATCATTAAGTAACTCGACTCATCGTCGTTGACGCATGTTCAATTCCTTCTGCTTGAAGATATGCTTGAGACTCCTGTGATCGGTGTAAATTGTGCACTTGGTACCGTACAGGTAGTGTCGCCATATCTTGAGCGCGAAAACAACAGCTCCCAGCTCTAAATCGTGCGTCGTGTAGTTCCGTTCATGAACTTTGAGTTGACGAGAAGCGTAGCCAATAACTTTATCCCGCTGCATCAATACGCAACCAAGACCCTGTATCGATGCGTCACAATAAACCACGAAGTCATCCGTGCCCTCTGGCAATGAGAGAATAGGTGCGCTGCATAGTCTATCCTTCAGATACTGAAAAGCCGTTTCTTGTGTACTACCCCAACGATAGGTAACACCCTTCTGTGTCAACATTGTAAGCGGTTGTGCGATCATGGAGAAGTCTTTAGTAAATCGTCTGTAATACCCCGCCAAACCCAAGAATTGACGTATTTCCGTTGGTGTACGCGGTGCAGGCCAGTTCCTGATCGAATCTACCCTGGATGGATCGACATGAATCCCATCCCTGTTCACCACATGGCCTAAGAAGTGGACTTCACGAAGCCAGAAGTCGCATTTTGAAAACTTGGCGTACAGTTGTTCCTTTCGAAGAAATTCCAAGATAAGACGTAAGTGCTGCTCGTGTTCCTCCTGACTCTTGGAGTAGATCAGAATGTCGTCGATGAAGACAATGACGAACTTGTCAAGATAAGGTTTGCACACCCTGTTCATAAGATCCATGAAAACTGCAGGCGCGTTCGTAAGCCCAAATGGCATGACTAGAAACTCGTAGTGACCGTAGCGAGTTCTGAATGCTGTCTTGGAGACGTCCTCATCCCGGACTCTCAGCTGATGATAACCAGACCTTAGATCAATCATGGAGTAGTAGCTCGACCCTTACAACTGGTCGAATAAGTCGTCAATACGAGGAAGAGGATAGCGGTTCTTCACTGTGACCTTGTTCAGTTCGCGGTAATCGATGCACATCCTGAATGTGCCATCCTTCTTTTTCACGAATAATACTGGAGCTCCCCAAGGCGAAGAGCTTGGACGAATGAAGCCCTTATCCAAGAGCTCTTGTAGTTGCTTTGACAGTTCTTCCAGTTCAGTTGGAGCTAAACAATACGGTGCGCGAGCTATAGGTGCTGCTCCTGGAGCTAGCTCGACTTGAAACTCGACTTGACGATGAGGCGGTAGACCTGGTAAATCTTCAGGAAACACTTGAGGAAATTTGCGTACAACTGGAATATCCTCTATTCATTTCTCCTTTGTCGATGCATCAGTAACAAGTGCCAAGATAGCCGTATGACCCTTTCGTAAACATTTCTGAGCCTTCAAGAAAGAGATGATGCCAACCACAGCACCACTCTTGTCGCCTTAAACTTCGAGAGGTTCTTTACCAGAACGAGGAATGCGAATGATCTTCTCTTTACATAGAATCTCTGCCTGCTGCTTGGATAACCAATCCATACCAACGACGATGTCAAAACTACCCAGAACTATAGGAATGAGATCGATGGTGAAAGCTTGACCAACGAGGATAAGATTACAACCCTGAACTATTTGCGTTGCTTCTAGACTTTTACCATTTGCTAGTTCTACTCCATGTTTGGTGTTTAGAGGTGTTGGTGTGCGTTTTAACAATTTACTCATTTTCAAAGACATATAACTCGTATCCGCACCCGAATCAAACAAAACAGTAACATATATATCGTCGAGAAGAAACTTACCCATAACGACATTGGGATCATTTCTGGCATCACCCTGCCCCAACACAAATGCACGGCCCCTTGCTTCATTGCCGTTGTTGTTCCCACCGTTGTTGTTGTTGTTGCCATTTCCCTGATTGTTGTTATTGTTGTTGTTCTGGTTCCTGTTTAGCTGAGGACAGTGCCTTTTGAAGTGACCTTCAGCACCGCAATGAAAACACCCCTTGTTGCCCTGTTGCTGATTCTGCTGTGCATGTGGTTGCTGCTGATTCTGATTCGCAGGCCGAGGGCTCCTACAATCTTTGGCCTCATGACCCATCTTGAGGCATCTTTGACAGCGACCCTTGTTACACTGGCCACTGTGGTGTCTGTTGCAGTTGTTACACTTTGGGAGGTTCCCTCGATATCCACCCTGCCTGTAACCGCCTGAAGAGTGTTGACTGGGACTCTGATAACTGTCTGTCTTTCGCTGCTGAACCTGTGACTGAACTGAAGCTGATCCCTTGCTAGAATCCCCATCCCATTTTCTCTTGTTGTCGCTGGGAGTAGCAAGTGTAGTAGCGGTGGTAGCGGTGGCAGTAGCGCTGATACGTTTAGGCAGTCTGTTCTGATCCACTGCCTGATCTGTGATACAATGAGCGAGGCGCTGAATAGCCTGAATGTTGTCAAGATTAGCCGATGTCACATGGCTCTGTATCT
This sequence comes from Helianthus annuus, assembly GCF_002127325.2. Classification (NCBI taxonomy): domain Eukaryota; kingdom Viridiplantae; phylum Streptophyta; class Magnoliopsida; order Asterales; family Asteraceae; genus Helianthus; species Helianthus annuus. Next base: position 75,814,080 of record NC_035434.2, on the reverse strand, counting down.
CTGGCGCTAATCCCTTGAGGTACAACTCAATGCGCTTGATTGGAGGGTCCACCATAGTTGGACACAGCACAGCCAGTTCGTTCGACCATTTAGTGTAAGCTTCGATTTCTGACCCAGTCATTTTCAAATGATAAAACTCATCCTCCAGCTTGTAGATGTCTTCCCGAGTGCAGTATTCATGTTTAATCAGTTCCTTGAAGTCATTCCAAGGGGTGGCATTAGCAGCTGCCAACCGTAAGATCTGCACTTGCGCGTTCCACCAAGTTAGAGCAATCCCCTCTAAAGTACCAGTGGCATACTTGACCCTGCGAGCCTCAGGGCATTCACACATCTCGAACACAGACTCGAGCTTTTCAAACCAGTGGAGGAGTCCAACCGCTCCTTCAGTGCCACTAAATGTGCTAGGACGACAATCCATAAAGTTCTTGAAAGTGCAGACGGGCTGCTGAGCGTGTTGACCTATTGTGTACGAATAGGACAAGGTTAAACACAAGAGTTAATGTAGGATCTAAAGATCCTAGTGTGAGTCTAAACTGCAGGGTATACTACCTGCTTGAGCAGCTGCAAGTACCGCAGCAACTTGTTCATTAACGAAAGCCGTCAACTGGGCTTGTGTCATGTTAATTCGTCCGGCCATTGATCTTCACATCAAAGGCAACATAAGTGAGAAAGGTTCGCGAATAGTGCGATGACAGAAGAGTGTAAGCACACAAGTGTTCTTAAGCAATAACAAGTAGTGAGCAATGTAATCTAAGTATACTACGAGCAAAGTTCTATGCAATTCTAGCATGTAGGCAATAAACATAAACCTTATTACCTAGGATGTTGAGTCTTGCACGTGGAGCGAAGCGTCGTTGTGGATCGTTGAGAGCACCGTTCTGGTTATAGTCTGGTTTTAATAAAAACGTTTTCCCATATTAAAACCAAGTTCTCTATAACCAATGGCTCTGATACCAATCTGTCACACCCCCAAAATCCACCTGCGGAGTATCACCGCTTGGGAGCGTGACTGACCAGGATCAAGCCACCAATCATATAGAACAATATATATAGTAAAAGTAAATGCCATTAAACCAAACCAAATCCATATGAAAGGTGTTCCAAAACATAAGTATGTTATCACAGTTTAGCGGAAGCGTATAAATAAAACCCATCATAATAATGTATCAAGTGTCATAAGTGTTTAACAAGACAATCACGATCCAAGCCCACAACGAACGGCTCCTCCCTGTGCAAGCTCCAAGTATCTAACGACCTGCAAGGCATGTAACAGAGGATCAACAACTAGTTGAGCGAGTTCACAGAAAGTAAATGCGTAATAGTATATTCGTTTGTAACATGTGGCTCTACTGGGCCGATAGTACATTCTATTGGTGGGGGCTTCCCATGTTGTATAACCACTAGACTATTCGTAACCATAAGTGTTCTACAGATCCCGAGAACAGTAACACGTACAAGTTTACGTAGGTTTTATGTAAGTAATGCTTCACAACCGAGGATAGGGGTACGCGGGGGTTTACGTAGGTTTTACGTAAGTGCCTGACACAACCGAGGCAGTAGTGAGTATAATTTCACGTAGGTTTTACGTGAGTATCCTTCACAACCGAGGATAGCGAGTAGCATAAGTATACGTAGGTTTTACGTATGTGTCCTGCACAACCGAGGACGATGGTATGGTAGTCTAGTAATAGAGTAAGTACGATTCTATTCAATCTCATTCCTTTAATCCCAATTCCCGTGCCCTGGGAATCCCATGCCTTAGTAAGAGTGTGAACTCACCTTGGTTTGCTCGGTATGTTATTGCTTCTAGGGTTTATTAAATATCTAAGTCCGTTACACACGACCTAGGATACATTGCACATGATACGATGTAAGTATTTTACGTTCAATTACGTTTACAACTCTTTGGTGATCAAACAGTAACATACGGTAACGTATCGCACAATAACATGCAGTATCATTCAGTAACACGTATCATCATAATCAGACAGTATCACATAATCGTATATAGTAGTAAGGAGTAGCATGCGGTAGTATGTTGTTCTTCACGCGAAGTTCTGAACTTGGCATCAACATATCTCAGTCTTTTCAACCATTAACAACAGTGAATTACGTGGGCATATATTTAAAGTTCTTATTGTTGGTGCACTTGTGTCTGTACTTTGTCTGTATTTTGTCATGATACAAAATGATGTCTTTTGTTAGTCTGGGTTACGTCTTAGGTTTGTTAATATGTGTGTTTGATGTAAGTTTGAGCAAGTCAACCATCCTCCTGGTTTGACTTGGCCAAACAGTTAGAACATGTGAGTTTCCTGGCGAGCAAAAGAGAAAATGATAGTACATCAGTGGTCTATCCAAACCTCTTTAAACCTTAAATGAAAAACGATAAGCAGCTCTATATAAGATGTATCGGTAGGCTCACAATCATTTTAAAGTGTGCAGGGTGATATAAATCTTAAATCGACTGAAGACCAGGTGGGAACCATTCATTGGCATATGGTCTTAGTACCGAAATTTCGTTTGAGAGATTGTTGAGGTTCTGAGATATTCGGTCTTTATGCTGCTTATCATCTGGGTATCATGGTTGTATCTTTTACCGAAAAATAACGGGGACGCAAGTCTAGATCTTCCATGATACTATACATACGTGTACATACTGCATTCGACCTCAATAAGTGATAAACAATCACATGTCCAAACAAATAAGTGATAAAATATCACATTTATCCGGGAGTCAAGTTCGTCTCTCTGCTGTACGGAAGTACTGACCTGTTCACGGATTTGCTCCTGTGCCCTCATGCATATGAAAATCAAGTTCCTCATCAATAAGTGATTCTATCACATAGGGCTTGTTTTCAAATCAAAATAAGTGAGAATCTCACATCATATACGGTCAAACAGATGATAATCGGTATACTCACCCGTAAGATGAATCCTCGTGCATACCTTGATATGGGATTGTGTCGTGATGTGGATGAACACCGGTCGGTAAGTATAAATCATACCTCAACGTATCCCCTCGCCATGATTACATCTGATAAGTTGAGCTTATGTGGACAACAATACCGATAATTGTTATAGGATGCTTATCTTAATGTTAACTAACTAAACAAAGAGAGTGTTTTGGCTTGACCGTGCACTGATATGATTCTCTTACCCTCGAAACTCGCAAAAAGAATGTCTGTATATATTTATTTACTGCTTTCAGTCTTTACATTTGAAAAATTAAAAAAAAAAATATACCAAAAAGATTTTAGGTGTGTTTTAATATAAACTTTATAAAAGCCAAAAAGATTTAATTTCTATTTTATTTTCGATCGTACGATGTTGGAACTCGAGTCTTCGTTGCCTGAAACCTGAACGAAAACCGAATTGACTAAATCTTCATAAACGGTCGAAATTTGCATGTTTTTAAAGTTAGAAACTAAAACTGACAAATTTACTAAACTTTCAAACTGTCGGACGGTGTTTGATTGTGACATGGTCATTCGTGTGTCATTTGTTTATATAAACTATATTCCAAGCAGTTGTTCTCATTACGCGTTTAGATTTCTTGCATGTGCAGATTCTAAAGGCAAGGAGAACATGGTCGATGACAAGCTTCGGAATGAAGACACGACGTGAAGGCCCTCAAAGGATGAAAATGATCGAGTTACCGCTGACCATCATCAACACCACAAGGATCTCAAGCTATAAGGATCAAGTCTTTCACGAGCATAACTCAAGGGGGAGCTTATGTTAAAGGGGAGTTTGTCAACACACTTCCTACATGAAATGGGGAGTTTGTTGATACACTTTCTGCTTTCAAGACGTGAAGACTTTGAAGATCCTCCGACATTGAAGACTTGAAAGGACGTCAGAGACTTGAAGACACGAAGATCGAGACAAAGCTACAGCCAAGGGGGAGTTTGTTGGTGCACTTGTGTCTGTACTTTGTCTGTATTTTGTCATGATACACAACGATGTCTTTTGTTAGTCTGGGATACGTCTTAGGTTTGTTAATATGTGTGTTTGATGTAAGTTTGACCAAGTCAACCATCCTCCTGGTTTGACTTGGCCAAACAGTTAGAACATGGTTGTAACATGTTTTGTGTCGAAGGATGAGTCATCGAAGGATTGTTTAGATCCTTCGATGAGCTCGAAAGATAAACCTTCGATGGATGTTGATGGACCTTGAAGGATATCATCCTTCGACGTATATATGGATCCTTCGATAGGTTTCAGATCGATAGATGATCCTTCGATCAGTCTATCTGATCCTTCGACCAGACGAGCTGTGATGGGTATATATACTCATGTAATGTGTTCACTTCATAAGACAAGTGTGAGAGAGAGTGTGAGTGAACTTAGTCTTGTAGAGAGCGTATTTTCAGTTTGGTCAAGGGCTGTAACCGTGTCCACTGAAATATAAGAGAAAACTTTGATATCTCGTGTGTCTACCTTTCTCTTTGTAGCTTGTGTTCTCATATAAACTACCGGTTTGCATTCTAGCTTGGATTCCGCACTTGCTAGTGTGTTAAACATAACAAGGATAAGGTTTAACCTCAACCTCCGGGGGACCTACAAGTGGTATCAGAGTCGTGGCTCTTTTCCTTGTTAAAAACCGAGTTTATACAAGACTTTGGAGTGTTTGAACAACAACTCACATGGTTTAGCACCTGTTTTTAGTGTTTTTCTCGCATTTCTAGACGTAAAAACGTGTTCTAAACTAACCGGGTGTGTTAAAGGATGGGTTGGGTAACTTAAAAACTTATTTTTAAGAAGTTTGGTAATTTCCGGCCAAATTCCGGCTTACTCCGGTGACCGGTTGTCTGGATAAGAACCTTCCTTTTTAAGTAATATTTTATTAGGTCAAATCTGGTTTGGTAAAAGGTATGGTTTGAACATACCTTCTGCCGAAAGCTTTCTACCAACCAATCACCTTTTCACCAACCTGTCACTTTTTGTCAACTGTGTCAGCACAGATCGAAGGATATCCTTCGAAGTCGAAAGATCATCTTTCGATCAAAGGAAGTTCGATAGATAATCATCCTTCGAACATCCTTCGAAGTCTGTGACTTATCCTTCGATCCAAGGAATCTTTTCGAAGGATATATCTTTCGATCTACAATTCTTATTCGAAAGATAAGGATCTTTCGATTGGAGAATCTTTCGAAAACATTGTTCGAATTTCAACAGTGATCTTTCGAACACTGTTGATCCTTCGAACAAGTATTGATCCATCGATCCTAGTCTGTTTAAGTTTAACAAGTTTGTGTTTTTCAGGTCTTTCGATCAGGGATCCTTCGGCTGGTTGTTATCATTCGAGATATTAACATAGTTTGTGAAAATTAAATTTTTTAAAAAAAGGGAAAACTTGTTTTTCAAATTTTAAATCAATTTTCACTTAATATATTAATTTTTATAAAATGGGAACAAACGGTCAGTGGGATCCAACCGCGTGGACTCAAACAACTTTGACTCCACAATCATCAGCTACGCAATCTGCGTCAGATTTCGACAAAACTGCATGGATGCGAGTTATTGCCCCACCTCAAACTGCAATGATAACTGCAAATCAATGGGCATTGGTCACAAATCAAAGCAGCAGTATTCAAGCAATGATGCAGAACGACAGTGAAACTGGTACAAGCACAAAACCGCCAAAGCTAAATCACATCAATGATTGGGGATGGTGGAAAGAAAGGCTGAGAACTTATGTTCAGGGGCAAGGTCAAGATCTATGGATGTGTTTCTTCACCGCATTTGACAATGATTTGGAAGTTGCAGGATCTAATCCAACAACTTACAGCACTATGTCTGATGATGATAAGAAGAAATTTGAGTTAGAAAAGAGAGCATTCATGATTCTCACACAAGCTCTTCACAAAGACATTTACCACCAGTTTGTTTACTGCACGACTACTAAAAGCTTGTGGGATATGCTCACGTTACGATGTGAAGGAAATGCTCAATCTAGAAAGATCAAGCAAGAATTACTGAAGAAAGAGTTTGAAGGATTCACGTGTATGGAGAATGAGACTTTGGCAGAGTTATCTACAAGGTTCCATCACTTGTTGAGCGAGATGTTTGCTTTTAGAGTCACTGCCACTCCACAAGAAATGGTGCAGAGATTCGCTGATAGCTTACCAGCAAAGTGGAACAGTTTTCTTGAAATTCTCAAACAAAATGGTGTTCTAGACACAATCACCGTTTATGAGTTAATTCAAAAATTGGAGAACAAGGATGTAGAAGAAAAGCTTAAGGCAAAAAGAACACTAACTCCTCAAAATCCAGAGATGTACTATGGGATTGCAGGAGGTATCAGTGGAGAAAAACCAGCCTCTCAACACGCGAAGCTTCAAACAGCTTTCATATCAAACACCGGACTTTCCACAACAGATCAGTTTGATCCTTCAGCATACACGATGATGTATTCAAGACCAGATTCTTCTTCTCAACAACAGTATGTGCAACCGACAGCTCAGCAATTCACACCACCGCCTTTCTTAGACCCAAGCAGAGCTCAGCAGCAACAACCGTAACAGTAAGGGTTTTATGGAAGCTCTTCAAACTTTGAAGCCACTTCCAATCCGAACACAGTCAGATTAGACACTTCCAACTTTTCCAAAGTCAGTGTCGAAATAGCCAAGGAGCATATGGAGATGTTGAACACCTTGGTTAGTGCTTATTGTGGATTGATCGCAGGTCAGATTGGGAATATCAATCTAACCAATGAAGATTATCAGCAAGTGGATAGAGAAGAGTTTGAAATGATGGATATCAAATGGGCTCTTGCTAGTGCAATTCAAAGAGCAAAGGAGTTTATGGAAAGGACGGGGAGAACCAACTTGGATAGCAACAACAACACCATGTATGGTTTTGATAAGAATGCTGTCACTTGCTTCAATTGTGGTGAAAAGGGTCACTTCAAGCGGGAGTGTCAGAAGCCACCTAAGCAAGGAAATCAGAATCCCTTCAGGAATCAAGGACAGCCACAACAGCAACTGAACAACAATTCTGTCAGATCAATAGTTCCCGTTGGAGGAAATGCATCTGGATCCACAAACACTAATCCCCACAGAGGATTGGTTGTTCAAGCTGATGAAATCTGCAACTGGAACCTTCAGCTTGGAGAAGGAAGAAATGGTGGAACAGCATGTTATGCTAAAGTGATTGAGAAGGTAGTAGAACCCGTGTCTGCTGGTGAATCTTCAGTGTCACACCCCCAAATTACCACCCAAATTACCACCTAGGGTATGTCCCTATTGGTGGTGCAACTATCCAACAAAGAGCCACTAATCATATCAAACACGAGTTATAAAGTATTGAAATACCCAATCGAAACAAATGTATCGTTTGAAAAGTTAAACCAAAACCAAAGTACTGAGCGGAAGCATAAATGTATAAGTGCGTAAATGAATGAAAACCAAATCAACATAATTGTTTATTATGACCATAACCACTCCAGCAGCATCAGACGGCAAGTTCCCAGATTCCTTCAGTAATTACCTACAAGCATGTAAACAAGTGTGTCAGACTACGCTGGTGAGTTCAAGGTTTGTGTTTGTTTACCAAGTAGTGTTACCAATCAGGTGAGTAAAACAGTTTACAAGACGATATGTTGTTTGTTGTTATGATGTTTCGATGTTGTTATTACTCGATTACCGAATGGCCATGTGATATGTGATTGCCAACCCCAATGCCTCTATCAAAGCATTGGTCATGTTTTAAGGTAATTAGTTCACGCCCGTTCTCCTCAAACGTCGTGAGGGTGCCAAACCTAATAGCGCTATCAACTAATAACCCCCGTTGCCCTACAAGCAACGACCAGGTAGATGTAGTGGTCTTACAATGATAGAAAACTGAGTATGATAACCAACATCCCATTACACATGCATTCCTCCTCGGAACGTTACCCGTTTCCCTTCCCTGGGATCCATGCTTGAGAAAAGAGCAATGAACTCACCTTAGGTTTGCTCGGTTTAGACAAGTTACTCGTTAAATAAGTTCAATACTCACGACCTAGAAGAGTGTTTGGTGTTTATCAGTTTCACAATTCATTTTCAAGTATCATCACATAAGTCACGTATAAGAAATGCATATGATCATTAAATTCCTTAATGTCTTTAATGTCAAACAATACATTGAATCATACGATAATTCCCACAAGCATAAACAGTTTATATGTCTGATCTTGTATCACCTACCATTTACTTGATTAGTTCACACATGCTCATAGTTTAGTACACACACATTAGTGGTCTCAATTATCACACACAATACATCACCTCACCATTTATTACACATGATAAGCTTAGTGACAATACTATTAAAATATCTACATTGTTTGCTTTGATCTCACATAGGCCGCTACTGTTAATTCAAAGTTATCAATTCCAATAGCCCACTTTCCTTCAATCATATTGGACCATAAAAGCTAGCCATTTATATCCCATCGTTCCATTAGTTGGTTCGATCTACTTTCCATGGATTAAGTCAATCATTAGTTGCCATACTCATTTTAATCAACATTCAGTTTAACCTAATCACATAATCGTCATCATGCAACCCTAGAATGATGAACTAATTCTTGTTATTAATCATTATTTAGTCACACATATTCAGATCCATCATATCATCATGATGAAGCATCCACCCTACAATCACCTAACTATTCCACGTGTTATTATATTACACAATACCCTTTGACTCATCACTTCATACAGATCCTTGATTTGTTCATACTACCCTCTCATTGGACCTATCTAGGTTGGAGTAATACACTATTTATGCTGAAGAACATATGACCGATTACATGCCTAATTTATTGCACTGACAATATTGAATCATTACCCCATGTTGACCCCATCCCCAAGGCAATTATGATGATATCCATCACGTGAACAAGCAGCCTTTCTCATGCTTAATGTTATTCAGCCGAAAAGTCCATGCAACCCTACTGTTTTGCATTATTATCGCCATGGAACACTACCCATCCCTTGACAATATTCGAACCCCTTACCCGGTTCAATTCACATGAGTTAAGATATCAATAACGCATACTTACGTATCATCATTCTAAGTCATACACACAACTTTAAAGGATGCTTATATGATCTGTTAACAGCAGACATGATGAAAACCAATAAACAATATCACATGAACTTTAATTTAGCAATAATGACATGCACACATTCACACATATTACACATGCAATTATCAACATATTTAGCCTACAGTTACTTTTCGTATATCATATGCAGTCCTTGTTTCATTCAGTTACATCGACCATCATCATCAATTCATATTTTATAAGACCCACATGTGTTGACATACAACTATTGCGTAACCGTACTCATTACCCGATTTCCATACATATCCATCAAGATATCTATAACCTATACTTCTTATCAAGAACATCTAATCTAACATGACACAAGGTGAATCATCTTAATGGATAGCATACTTACCGCACAAGAAAGAGGACGAGCAGGAAAGAAAACTTCGTCCAGACTTGTCGTCGACCAGAGAAGGAGAAGTTAGGGAAGCAACATGTTGGTACTAACCAGGAGGTCGAAGAAGATGGCCAAAGGACTGCCGATGAGTTCAAGGGAAGAGCAGGGGGCGATTAGGGTTTGCTACCGTGATCGTGCATACAGAGAGAAGGCTTCAAGGGTTTTCTTTTGACTTGTAATATAAATTTAGTTCAATTAATATTCCTATTACGTATCCATATATAACAGCAATTGAGGCGGTTTGTTTTAATAGTCACGAATGGGCTCAACTTAATTGATAATGGGCTCAACTTAATTGATAAATTGAGTGTGGCTGGTTGGGCCACTGCCACTAATTAACTCAATAGGCCCTTTACTAACATCAATGTATCCGTAAATAACTAAGGGAGATTAGGCTAAATTAATTAACTAAGGGAGATTGCAATATTGTGGCGACTCAATAGCTTTGCAATAGGTGCGGTCCATTACATAAGTCTATAAACTTAACGGGGTTATCATACGTTTACATTCATGCTTGACCAAGGTATACCCGTATCGCATATCTAACACCTCAGAGAGGGTTAATGAGAAATTAAGATCACAGGGTTGAGCGTTACTAACCTGAAAAGTTCGGATTGTCACATCATCCCCAACTTGAAAGAAATTTCGTCCCGAAATTTGACAAGTAAGCACAGAGGAATGAAGTGATGAAAACTCTAATTAAACTATATGTAATACTACGCAAATAATAATCACAAATAAAAAAAAATCAAGCATTACACGCAATCACTAAGCATCCAGGTACTGCACAAGCACTACGTAAAGCAAATTGTAAAAACAGGATTGCTAGGTCAGTTGGGTGCCACATCATCCCCAACTTGAAAGGGAATTTCGTCCCGAAATTCGCCAAGGATATCGAAAGTTGGTCCCACCGTTGAACAATCGGGGATAACAGAGCTTCACCTGATCTTTGCGTTCTCCCACCGCGAATTTCCACTATTTCTTAAGCTTAACAGCTTCCCAAGGGGTTCAAGTACAAATCCTGGATCGGTGACTAGGTTCTCATTTCCATATATGTGTTTCTGGTTGCTAATATCCTACCTTGACTTTCCCACATGTCAAACTTCGTTCCCATGCGTGGCTATCTGGGCCTTCAGGCCCGGTCACCCACATATGGTCTTCAGGTTTCAATGCATCCTATCAAAACTCAGGTGAATAGGATATCGAGGCCCATGTGCTTCGCCTACCCCATTTCCCTAAGCTGAGAAAGCTGAGAAGACGTCCTCCTAATTTGGTTTCCAAGAGTTCACCGCTCCCCGCAGTGCTAACGAGGTTAAGGCTACGCAATCTTCGAAAATCCCGTGATGAATCTGTGATAGTATCCAGCGAATCCAAGGGATTGCTGTATCCCAGAAGGAAATCAGGATTGGCATAAGGTCAATTCTGGAATTCTACCTAACGATGTGGAAGTAAACCAGGTAACTCTTCAGAAGACACGTCAGAAAATTCACGAATACTGGATGATACTCTATCTTTCTTCCTTAAAGTGGCGAATCGGTGACAAGAGCTAGTATAGCGGAGTAGCCCTTCCGTAGACACTTCTGGGCTTTCACGACTGTGACAATGCCAACACGGCACCACTACGATGATCTTAAACTGATAAGGATTCCCCACTGGGGAGAGGGAACGCACGATTTTCTTTTGCAGAGAATTTTCTGCTTGATACATAGATAACCAAGTCCATGTCAACGACCATGTCAAAACTTACAAGAGTATTGGGAAGTAGGTCAATGTCGAACACTTGACCCACGAGATCAAGTTTACAACCAAAAAGAACATGAGAAGCTTCTATCGATTTACTATCAGTTAGTTCTACTACATGCTTATTTACAAGAAAGGTGGAAGTCAGTCCTAACTAACGACTGAACCCTAAGGCACATAACTCCAATCGAAACAAGAGTCAAATAAAACAGAAGCAGAAAAAGGATCATTCAAAGAAGACGTACCGGTCTCAACATTGCCATCATTGTGAGTCTCCCCCAGCGCCAATAGTAAATACTCTTCCACGTGCTCCGTTCCCACCATTGTTCCCATTGTTGCCGCTCCCAGTATTGTTGTTGTTGCCAGCATTCTGATTAAGCTGAGGGTAATTCCTCTTAAAATGACCCTCATCACCACACTGAAAGCACCCTTTTTGATTTCCCTGGTTCTGTTGAGACTGTTGCCCTTGCTGTCTCTGATTCGACTGAGTCTGCTGCTGCTGCTGCTTTGGCTGAGGAGCCCTACAATCCTTGGCCTCATGGCCTACCTTGTCGCACCTGCGACAAACTCGATCACACTGCCCATAATGATGAAACCCACATTTGCTACACTGAGGCTTCTTTCCCACATAAGGTCTCTGATTTTGATTCACTGAGGATGATTGGCCAAAGCTGCGAGTACTGCCAGTATCTGTCTTCTTTTGGGGCTGAACCGAGTTGGACGCCTTGTCCATATCACCCCACTTGCGTTTGCCATCAGTGACAGGAGTAGTGGCTGTAGTGGCGGCAGTAGTAGCTTTAGAAACACGCGGTGGCAGTGAGTTGCTTTCCACCTCCTGATCAATAATCTTGTGAGTCAACCGGACAATCTGGGTCAAGTTATTGAGGTTTGCAGCGGTAACCAAACCCTTCACTCGTGGAGGTAACCCCTTGATGAATAACTCGATCCTTCGTGACATAGGTCGAGATAAATTCGGGCACAAGTCAGCCAACTCATACGACCGCTTCACATATGCCTCAACCTCAGATCCCTACCAGTTTCAGATCGTAATACTCGTTCTCTAGCTTCTGTATCTCATCGCGAGGACAGTACTCCTCCCTCATTAATTCCTTGAAGTCATCCCAAGTAGTAGCGTTTGCTGCATCAATACCCAGCAGCTGAACCTGGGCATTCCACCAGGTTAAGGCACCGTCCTCAAGCGTGCCTGTCGCATACTTCACGTGGTCCCCCACGGGACAGTTGCACATAGCGAACACTGACTCAGCTTTCTCGAACCACCTTAATAGTCCCACAGCCCCTTCCGTCCCGCTGAAGGTCTGTGGCTTACAATCCATAAACATCTTGAACGTACAGGCAGGCTGGTTGTTTGGGTGCGCAGCTTGGTAGGCTGCCAGAGCCTCAGCCACACGTGTGTTTATCAGATTTGTTAACTCGGCCTGAGTCATGTTGATGCTACCACGTCCGTGTCCTCTTCCACTCATGTTTCTATATATGGAAATGAACTAATTTAGGTGTCGAAAACGAGGAAGGTGCTCAGGTTTATCACGTTAAGAACGATTAACTACCATGTTAATACGCAGACAGGGAAGAACCCCTCTTGCATTCGTTAAGCCTCATTGGGATTTGCATGCACCACGCGTTATTATTATGTGTGCACCCATGATAATAAGGCGGTTTGCATGCTCCTCTCGATGCTTCTTAACTTATGTTTGAAGTTTCTCCCACCCCAATCAACACAAAACAAGCACTACCAACAAGATGAGGATTTACTAGATGTAAGTGTTATGTTACACTATCAATGTGTCATGATGCCTACCATGTCGTCTCGTGCATGCTATAAATATAGTTACGTTTACTAGGCATATAAAGCATAAGCTAACGAGGAACGAACCTTGCAGTCTGAAGCTGAGTGTCATGGTCATCGTTTGGATCAATTCGGTTATAGTATGGTTTTATGAAAACGTTTTAAAACCGAGTTCTCTATAACCAGTGGCTCTAATACCAAACTGTCACACCCCCAAATTACCACCTAGGGTATGTCCCTATTGGAGGTGCAACTATCCAACAAAGAGCCACTAATCATATCAAACACGAGTTATAAAGTATTGAAATACCCAATCGAAATAAATGTATCGTTTGAAAGTTAAACCAAAACCAAAGTACTGAGCGGAAGCATAAATGTATAAGTGCGTAATGAATGAAAACCAAATCAACATAATTGTTTATTATGACCATAACCACTCCAGCAGCATCAGACGGCAAGTTCCCAGATTCCTTCAGTAATTACCTACAAGCATGTAAACAAGTGTGTCAGACTACGCTGGTGAGTTCAAGGTTTGTGTTTGTTTACCAAGTAGTGTTACCAATCAGGTGAGTAAAACAGTTTACAAGACGATATGTCGTTTGTTGTTATGATGTTTCGATGTTGTTATTACTCGATTACCGAATGGCCATGTGATATGTGATTGCCAACCCCAATGCCTCTATCAAAGCATTGGTCATGTTTTAAGGTAATTAGTTCACGCCCGTTCTCCTCAAACGTCGTGAGGGTGCCAAACCTAATAGCGCTATCAACTAATAACCCCCGTTGCCCTACAAGCAACGACCCGGTAGATGTAGTGGTCTTACAATGATAGAAAACTGAGTATGATAACCAACATCCCATTACACATGCATTCCTCCTTGGAACGTTACCCGTTTCCCTTCCCTGGGATCCATGCTTGAGAAAAGAGCAATGAACTCACCTTAGGTTTGCTCGGTTTAGACAAGTTACTCGTTAAATAAGTTCAATACTCACGACCTAGAAGAGTGTTTGGTGTTATCAGTTTCACAATTCATTTTCAAGTATCATCACATAAGTCACGTATAAGAAATGCATATGATCATTAAATTCCTTAATGTCTTTAATGTCAAACAATACATTGAATCATACGATAATTCCCACAAGCATAAACAGTTTATATGTCTGATCTTGTATCACCTACCATTTACTTGATTAGTTCACACATGCTCATAGTTTAGTACACACACATTAGTGGTCTCAATTATCACACACAATACATCACCTCACCATTTATTACACATGATAAGCTTAGTGACAATACTATTAAAATATCTACATTGTTTGCTTTGATCTCACATAGGCCGCTACTGTTAATTCAAAGTTATCAATTCCAATAGCCCACTTTCCTTCAATCATATTGGACCATAAAAGCTAGCCATTTATATCCCATCGTTCCATTAGTTGGTTCGATCTACTTTCCATGGATTAAGTCAATCATTAGTTGCCATACTCATTTTAATCAACATTCAGTTTAACCTAATCACATAATCGTCATCATGCAACCCTAGAATGATGAACTAATTCTTGTTATTAATCATTATTTAGTCACACATATTCAGATCCATCATATCATCATGATGAAGCATCCACCCTACAATCACCTAACTATTCCACGTGTTATTATATTACACAATACCCTTTGACTCATCACTTCATACAGATCCTTGATTTGTTCATACTACCCTCTCATTGGACCTATCTAGGTTGGAGTAATACACTATTTATGCTGAAGAACATATGACCGATTACATGCCTAATTTATTGCACTGACAATATTGAATCATTACCCCATGTTGACCCCATCCCCAAGGCAATTATGATGATATCCATTACGTGAACAAGCAGCCTTTCTCATGCTTAATGTTATTCAGCCGAAAAGTCCATGCAACCCTACTGTTTTGCATTATTATCGCCATGGAACACTACCCATCCCTTGACAATATTCGAACCCCTTACCCGGTTCAATTCACATGAGTTAAGATATCAATAACGCATACTTACGTATCATCATTCTAAGTCATACACACAACTTTAAAGGATGCTTATATGATCTGTTAACAGCAGACATGATGAAAACCAATAAACAATATCACATGAACTTTAATTTAGCAATAATGACATGCACACATTCACACATATTACACATGCAATTATCAACATATTTAGCCTACAGTTACTTTTCGTATATCATATGCAGTCCTTGTTTCATTCAGTTACATCGACCATCATCATCAATTCATATTTTATAAGACCCACATGTGTTGACATACAACTATTGCGTAACCGTACTCATTACACGATTTCCATACATATCCATCAAGATATCTATAACCTATACTTCTTATCAAGAACATCTAATCTAACATGACACAAGGTGAATCATCTTAATGGATAGCATACTTACCGCACAAGAAAGAGGACGAGCAGGAAAGAAAACTTCGTCCAGACTTGTCGTCGACCAGAGAAGGAGAAGTTAGGGAAGCAACATGTTGGTACTAACCAGGAGGTCGAAGAAGATGGCCAAAGGACTGCCGACGAGTTCAAGGGAAGAGCAGGGGGCGATTAGGGTTTGCTACCGTGATCGTGCATACAGAGAGAAGGCTTCAAGGGTTTTCTTTTGACTTGTAATATAAATTTAGTTCAATTAATATTCCTATTACGTATCCATATATAACAGCAATTGAGGCGGTTTGTTTTAATAGTCAAGAATGGGCTCAACTTAATTGATAATGGGCTCAACTTAATTGATAAATTGAGTGTGGCCGGTTGGGCCACTGCCACTAATTAACTCAATAGGCCCTTTACTAACATCAATGTATCCGTAAATAACTAAGGGAGATTAGGCTAAATTAATTAACTAAGGGAGATTGCAATATTGTGGCGACTCAATAGCTTCGCAATAGGTGCGGTCCATTACATAAGTCTAT
Source organism: Helianthus annuus (assembly GCF_002127325.2). Taxonomy (NCBI): domain Eukaryota; kingdom Viridiplantae; phylum Streptophyta; class Magnoliopsida; order Asterales; family Asteraceae; genus Helianthus; species Helianthus annuus. Next base: position 75,798,073 of record NC_035434.2, on the reverse strand, counting down.
AAACTTAACGGGGTTATCATACGTTTACATTCATGCTTGACCAAGGTATACCCGTATCGCATATCTAACACCTCAGAGAGGGTTAATGAGAAATTAAGATCACAGGGTTGAGCGTTACTAACCTGAAAAGTTCGGATTGTCACATCATCCCCAACTTGAAAGAAATTTCGTCCCGAAATTTGACAAGTAAGCACAGAGGAATGAAGTGATGAAAACTCTAATTAAACTATATGTAATACTACGCAAATAATAATCACAAATAAAAAAAATCAAGCATTACACGCACTCACTAAGCATCCAGGTACTGCACAAGCACTACGTAAAGCAAATTGTAAAAACAGGATTGCTAGGTCAGTTGGGTGCCACATCATCCCCAACTTGAAAGGGAATTTCGTCCCGAAATTCGCCAAGGATATCGAAAGTTGGTCCCACCGTTGAACAATCGGGGATAACAGAGCTTCACCTGATATTTGCGTTCTCCCACCGCGAATTTCCACTATTTCTTAAGCTTAACAGCTTCCCAAGGGGTTCAAGTACAAATCCTGGATCGGTGACTAGGTTCTCATTTCCATATATGTGTTTCTGGTTGCTAATATCCTACCTTGACTTTCCCACATGTCAAACTTCGTTCCCATGCGTGGCTATCTGGGCCTTCAGGCCCGGTCACCCACATATGGTCTTCAGGTTTCAATGCATCCTATCAAAACTCAGGTGAATAGGATATCGAGGCCCATGTGCTTCGCCTACCCCATTTCCCTAAGCTGAGAAAGCTGAGAAGACGTCCTCCTAATTTGGTTCCCAAGAGTTCACCGCTCCCCGCAGTGCTAACGAGGTTAAGGCTACGCAATCTTCGAAAATCCCGTGATGAATCTGTGATAGTATCCAGCGAATCCAAGGGATTGCTGTATCCCAGAAGGAAATCAGGATTGGCATAAGGTCAATTCTGGAATTCTACCTAACGATGTGGAAGTAAACCAGGTAACTCTTCAGAAGACACGTCAGAAAATTCACGAATACTGGATGATACTCTATCTTTCTTCCTTAAAGTGGCGAATCGGTGACAAGAGCTAGTATAGCGGAGTAGCCCTTCCGTAGACACTTCTGGGCTTTCACGACTGTGACAATGCCAACACGGCACCACTACGATGATCTTAAACTGATAAGGATTCCCCACTGGGGAGAGGGAACGCACGATTTTCTTTTGTAGAGAATTTTCTGCTTGATACATAGATAACCAAGTCCATGTCAACGACCATGTCAAAACTTACAAGAGTATTGGGAAGTAGGTCAATGTCGAACACTTGACCCACGAGATCAAGTTTACAACCAAAAAGAACATGAGAAGCTTCTATCGATTTACTATCAGTTAGTTCTACTACATGCTTATTTACAAGAAAGGTGGAAGTCAGTCCTAACTAACGACTGAACCCTAAGGCACATAACTCCAATCGAAACAAGAGTCAAATAAAACAGAAGCAGAAAAAGGATCATTCAAAGAAGACGTACCGGTCTCAACATTGCCATCATTGCGAGTCTCCCCCAGCGCCAATAGTAAATACTCTTCCACGTGCTCCGTTCCCACCATTGTTCCCATTGTTGCCGCTCCCAGTATTGTTGTTGTTGCCAGCATTCTGATTAAGCTGAGGGCAATTCCTCTTAAAATGACCCTCATCACCACACTGAAAGCACCCTTTTTGATTTCCCTGGTTCTGTTGAGACTGTTGCCCTTGCTGTCTCTGATTCCACTGAGTCTGCTGCTGCTGCTGCTTTGGCTGAGGAGCCCTACAATCCTTGGCCTCATGGCCTACCTTGTCGCACCTGCGACAAACTCGATCACACTGCCCATAATGATGAAACCCACATTTGCTACACTGAGGCTTCTTTCCCACATAAGGTCTCTGATTTTGATTCACTGAGGATGATTGGCCAAAGCTGCGAGTACTGCCAGTATCTGTCTTCTTTTGGGGCTGAACCGAGTTGGACGCCTTGTCCATATCACCCCACTTGCGTTTGCCATCAGTGACAGGAGTAGTGGCTGTAGTGGCGGCAGTAGTAGCTTTAGAAACACGCGGTGGCAGTGAGTTGCTTTCCACCTCCTGATCAATAATCTTGTGAGTCAACCAGACAATCTGGGTCAAGTTATTGAGGTTTGCAGCGGTAACCAAACCCTTCACTCGTGGAGGTAACCCCTTGATGAATAACTCGATCCTTCGTGACATAGGTCGAGATAAATTCGGGCACAAGTCAGCCAACTCATACGACCGCTTCACATATGCCTCAACCTCAGATCCCACCAGTTTCAGATCGTAATACTCGTTCTCTAGCTTTTGTATCTCATCGCGAGGACAGTACTCCTCCCTCATTAATTCCTTGAAGTCATCCCAAGTAGTAGCGTTTGCTGCATCAATACCCAGCAGCTGAACCTGGGCATTCCACCAGGTTAAGGCACCGTCCTCAAGCGTGCCTGTCGCATACTTCACGCGGTCCCCCACGGGACAGTTGCACATAGCGAACACTGACTCAGCTTTCTCGAACCACCTTAATAGTCCCACAGCCCCTTCCGTCCCGCTGAAGGTCTGTGGCTTACAATCCATAAACGTCTTGAACGTACAGGCAGGCTGGTTGTTTGGGTGCGCAGCTTGGTAGGCTGCCAGAGCCTCAGCCACACGTGTGTTTATTAGATTTGTTAACTCGGCCTGAGTCATGTTGATGCTACCACGTCCGTGTCCTCTTCCACTCATGTTTCTATATATGGAAATGAACTAATTTAGGTGTCGAAAACGAGGAAGGTGCTCAGGTTTATCACGTTAAGAACGATTAACTACAATGTTAATACGCAGACAAGGAAGAACCCCTCTTGCATTCGTTAAGCCTCATTGGGATTTGCATGCACCACGCGTTATTATTATGTGTGCACCCATGATAATAAGGCGGTTTGCATGCTCCTCTCGATGCTTCTTAACTTATGTTTGAAGTTTCTCCCACCCCAATCAACACAAAACAAGCACTACCAACAAGATGAGGATTTACTAGATGTAAGTGTTATGTTACACTATCAATGTGTCATGATGCCTACCATGTCGTATCGTGCATGCTATAAATATAGTTACGTTTACTAGGCATATAAAGCATAAGCTAACGAGGAACGAACCTTGCAGTCTGAAGCTGAGTGTCATGGTCATCGTTTGGATCAATTCGGTTATAGTCTGGTTTTATGAAAACGTTTTAAAACCGAGTTCTCTATAACCAGTGGCTCTGATACCAAACTGTCACACCCCCAAATTACCACCTAGGGTATGTCCCTATTGGAGGTGCAACTATCCAACAAAGAGCCACTAATCATATCAAACACGAGTTATAAAGTATTGAAATACCCAATCGAAATAAATGTATCGTTTGAAAAGTTAAACCAAAACCAAAGTACTGAGCGGAAGCATAAATGTATAAGTGCGTAAATGAATGAAAACCAAATCAACATAATTGTTTATTATGACCATAACCACTCCAGCAGCATCAGACGGCAAGTTCCCAGATTCCTTCAGTAATTACCTACAAGCATGTAAACAAGTGTGTCAGACTACGCTGGTGAGTTCAAGGTTTGTGTTTGTTTACCAAGTAGTGTTACCAATCAGGTGAGTAAAACAGTTTACAAGACGATATGTTGTTTGTTGTTATGATGTTTCGATGTTGTTATTACTCGATTACCGAATGGCCATGTGATATGTGATTGCCAACCCCAATGCCTCTATCAAAGCATTGGTCATGTTTTAAGGTAATTAGTTCACGCCCGTTCTCCTCAAACGTCGTGAGGGTGCCAAACCTAATAGCGCTATCAACTAATAACCCCCGTTGCCCTACAAGCAACGACCCGGTAGATGTAGTGGTCTTACAATGATAGAAAACTGAGTATGATAACCAACATCGCATTACACATGCATTCCTCCTCGGAACGTTACCCGTTTCCCTTCCCTGGGATCCATGCTTGAGAAAAGAGCAATGAACTCACCTTAGGTTTGCTCGGTTTAGACAAGTTACTCGTTAAATAAGTTCAATACTTACGACCTAGAAGAGTGTTTGGTGTTTATCAGTTTCACAATTCATTTTCAAGTATCATCACATAAGTCACGTATAAGAAATGCATATGATCATTAAATTCCTTAATGTCTTTAATGTCAAACAATACATTGAATCATACGATAATTCCCACAAGCATAAACAGTTTATATGTCTGATCTTGTATCACCTACCATTTACTTGATTAGTTCACACATGCTCATAGTTTAGTACACACACATTAGTGGTCTCAATTATCACACACAATACATCACCTCACCATTTATTACACATGATAAGCTTAGTGACAATACTATTAAAATATCTACATTGTTTGCTTTGATCTCACATAGGCCGCTACTGTTAATTCAAAGTTATCAATTCCAATAGCCCACTTTCCTTCAATCATATTGGACCATAAAAGCTAGCCATTTATATCCCATCGTTCCATTAGTTGGTTCGATCTACTTTCCATGGATTAAGTCAATCATTAGTTGCCATACTCATTTTAATCAACATTCAGTTTAACCTAATCACATAATCGTCATCATGCAACCCTAGAATGATGAACTAATTCTTGTTATTAATCATTATTTAGTCACACATATTCAGATCCATCATATCATCATGATGAAGCATCCACCCTACAATCACCTAACTATTCCACGTGTTATTATATTACACAATACCCTTTGACTCATCACTTCATACAGATCCTTGATTTGTTCATACTACCCTCTCATTGGACCTATCTAGGTTGGAGTAATACACTATTTATGCTGAATAACATATGACCGATTACATGCCTAATTTATTGCACTGACAATATTGAATCATTACCCCATGTTGACCCCATCCCCAAGGCAATTATGATGATATCCATCACGTGAACAAGCAGCCTTTCTCATGCTTAATGTTATTCAGCCGAAAAGTCCATGCAACCCTACTGTTTTGCATTATTATCGCCATGGAACACTACCCATCCCTTGACAATATTCGAACCCCTTACCCGGTTCAATTCACATGAGTTAAGATATCAATAACGCATACTTACGTATCATCATTCTAAGTCATACACACAACTTTAAAGGATGCTTATATGATCTGTTAACAGCAGACATGATGAAAACCAATAAACAATATCACATGAACTTTAATTTAGCAATAATGACATGCACACATTCACACATATTACACATGCAATTATCAACATATTTAGCCTACAGTTACTTTTCGTATATCATATGCAGTCCTTGTTTCATTCAGTTACATCGACCATCATCATCAATTCATATTTTATAAGACCCACATGTGTTGACATACAACTATTGCGTAACCGTACTCATTACACGATTTCCATACATATCCATCAAGATATCTATAACCTATACTTCTTATCAAGAACATCTAATCTAACATGACACAAGGTGAATCATCTTAATGGATAGCATACTTACCGCACAAGAAAGAGGACGAGCAGGAAAGAAAACTTCGTCCAGACTTGTCGTCGACCAGAGAAGGAGAAGTTAGGGAAGCAACATGTTGGTACTAACCAGGAGGTCGAAGAAGATGGCCAAAGGACTGCCGACGAGTTCAAGGGAAGAGCAGGGGGCGATTAGGGTTTGCTACCGTGATCGTGCATACAGAGAGAAGGCTTCAAGGGTTTTCTTTTGACTTGTAATATAAATTTAGTTCAATTAATATTCCTATTACGTATCCATATATAACAGCAATTGAGGCGGTTTGTTTTAATAGTCAAGAATGGGCTCAACTTAATTGATAATGGGCTCAACTTAATTGATAAATTGAGTGTGGCCGGTTGGGCCACTGCCACTAATTAACTCAATAGGCCCTTTACTAACATCAATGTATCCGTAAATAACTAAGGGAGATTAGGCTAAATTAATTAACTAAGGGAGATTGCAATATTGTGGCGACTCAATAGCTTTGCAATAAGTGCGGTCCATTACATAAGTCTATAAACTTAACGGGGTTATCATACGTTTACATTCATGCTTGACCAAGGTATACCCGTATCGCATATCTAACACCTCAGAGAGGGTTAATGAGAAATTAAGATCACAGGGTTGAGCGTTACTAACCTGAAAAGTTCGGATTGTCACATTCAGAAGATGAAGATAGTTCGGGTTATAGTGGGAGCATGGATGGGGAATCACTTGATGCTGGTGATTTATCAAGTGATGCTTTAGATTTGGAAGTTGATGAGCTTTTGGCTGAAGCTGAAGCATTATGCAAGAGGAGATCTATTCTCTGCCAGAAATCTGCTGGAACTTCCGAGAAGCTTGCTCAGTTCTTCTCTGAAGATGGATCTTTTTCTTTTCATACAGCCTTTATGGCTCACGTAGAAGGTCAGACTTCTCAGGTATGTGATACTAATTCTGACTCTATTTCTGTTCCTATTGAATGTGCAAAGTGTTTAAAATATGCTGAAAAGGAAAGTCAGTTTGAAATCACACACAAACACAATCAAGAATTGATTGTAGATCTTTCTAAAGCAACCGAAGCTAACTTGTTTTTAACCAGAAATGAAAAGGAATTTAAAGCAACAATTGCGTCATTAAGACATGATGTTTCAGAATTACAAAAGGCTGTTTTGCGAAAACAACATGCTAACAATAATCTTATTGACACAATTGAAAAGCAAATGGTAGAGTTAGCAACAGCTCGATGTGAATGTGAGACAATTAAGCAGAAACTGGAAAGCTATTCCAATTCCCGCTATGTATTGGATCATATCATTGACGTTCAAAAGAAAAAGGGGGATGCAAAATGTATTGGATTCAAATCATGTCCTCCCCCAATGAATCACAATTACTCCAAATTGCCTGATGACGAGGATATGCCCCGTTTTGAACCTACTGTGCCACTCGGTCTAGATGACTTTGCAGCAGGCCTCGGGTTCACAACTGGTACATCATCCTCGGGTCAATCAGAATCTGTGAATGTGACAGATTCATCGTGTGATAAGGAACAGAGTCCTCCCATTGTTGAGGATGCTGATTCTTCGGACGATGAATCTGAAGAAATTGTGAAACAACAGTCTAACTCGGTTACAACAGATATTCCAATCGAGAATCACATCCTGTGTGATCCACCAGTGAAACCGAGTAAAACTGAAATGTCAAAAGTAATGGAGTCCCTTGTATCTAGCCTTGAAGGGAATAATTTGTTGTACACGCTCAAAGGAGATAGCAAAATCTACTCTAACAAAGATTTTCCAATTAAAAATGTAAATCAAGATTTAATTGAGCAAATTTTAGAAGGATGCACTGATAAGTTTTTGGGGAACAAAAGTGGCAAAGTTACCGTCACTCAATGTGATCCAATTCCATGTGAACAAATTAGAAAACAATACGGAAACCAAAAACTACCAATTGAGTGAAAACAACAAGTCAACTCCGGAAAGGGTAAGGTACAGGGAAAGAAGGCTCAGAACAAGAATGTTCAAGCACCTAAAGTTCAGCAGCCTAAGACTGAACAACCAAAGGTTCAACAACCTAAAGTTGAACAGTCTAAGGCTACTCAACCTAAGGCTGCACAACCTAAAATTCAACAATCAAAGGTTGAGCAACCTAAGGTTCAACAACAAAAGGTGCAAAACAAAAGAGCTCCTGTTAAGAAACGAGAACCAAAAATGAACTTTGTTGGATCCACGGGTTCAGACAAACTTGAAACATTTCAGGATAAATGTAACGTTGATTTTGTAAAACAAGTTAGAATTTTAAAACGAAATGATCAGAATAATTACACCCAACACACCAACGGATGTGATTTAGGTCCAAGCACGTCTAGATCACAAAGTTCATTGTCTGGTTCTTCGTCTGGTCATCAGCATGTTTCTCCGAAGTTTGCAGAGCGGAGAACATGTTTTGAATGTGGCACAGTTGGGCATATTGTAAGATATTGCCCACACGTGCAAAAGTTGAAGTAAAAAACGAGTGCTCCCCAAGAAATCGATTACCAAAAACGACCAGTTTCCCCGAAACAAGACCCACGTGTCTTGAAAGAAAGGGAAAAGAAGTTAAAGCAAAAGAATCAAAAGGTAATTCAAAAGGTCTTAAAATCAGAGGTCAAAGAAGAAAAACCTGTACAAGCAAAACCTGAAACTGTAAAACCAGTAAATGCTAAAACAATAAATTCAAGTACTGGTAAAAGACAAACAGCTTGGAAGCAAAAGCAGGTAATTCAATCAGGGGGAGCACCACAGGTTCTTTTTCCTAATCATCAAGTGATTGAAATCACTTTCCTTGATGATCAAGGACGACCCAAGTCCACAAAGGCTTGGGTCCCCCTCTCAAACTGATAAGTTAGTTGCATGTGCAGGCGGCTCTAGGAGGAACTATTAATAGTCATTGGATTGTTGATAGTGGGGCTTCCAGGCACATGACGGGCGACTATCGTCTTCTTTTCGATGTGCGAAGTATAAGAGGAGGATATGTCGCGTTTGCTGGAGACAAAGGAGGGTATATCACCGGCGAGGGAATGATCTCAAATGGAGTTGTGAGTTTCGACAAAATCAAATATGTGCAACAGTTGGATCACAATCTCCTGAGTGTTTCTCAGATCTGCGACAAGAAGTTCACCGTGCATTTTGATGATGCTGGTTGTTATGTGCTGAAGCCAGGATTCAAGATTCCCGAAGAATGGATTCTCTTATCAGCACCAAGAGTTAATGACTTGTATGTCCTTGATATGAGCCAAGCAATAACTAAGTCCAAACAAGTTACTTGCTTTATTTCAAAAGCCACTGAAAAGGAGACGATCTATTGGCACAGACGGATGGGTCATATTCACCTCAGAAAAATGAATCACCTTGTCAAAAAGAATCTGGTGAGAGGTGTAAATGTGAAGAATTTTCAACTTCAAGATGTCTGTGTGCCGTGTCAGAAAGGGAAGCAGATCAAGAAATCACATCCATTGAAGAAGGTTAACACTGTAAACATGCCACTCGAACGTCTGCATATGGACCTTTTCGGGCCAATCAAACACAAGAGTGTGCACGGGGAAGTTTTCTGCTTGGTAGTCACTGATGACTATTCAAGATTTTCATGGGTTGCTTTCATGGTCCACAAGAGCGAGACTCCAGAAATTCTAAAGAATTTGATCACCTTGTTGGAAAATCTTTTTAATCTAAAGGTGAGGCGAATTCGAAGCGACAACGGAACCGAGTTCAAAAACAGGGTTATGGATGAATTTTGCACTGCAAAAGGAATCCTTCATGAATACAGCACTCGGTACACGCCACAACAAAACGGAGTCGCTGAAAGAAAGAACAGAACCTTAATTGAGACTGCAAGAACCATGTTGGTTGAGTCTCAGCTTCCAGTTCGATTCTGGACTGAAGCTGTTGCCTCGGCTTGCTACACGTTAAACAGGGTTCTCACAGTGAAAAGACATGGCAAAACGTGCTTCGAACTCCTACACAAGAAGACTCCTGACTTGGAATATCTAGAACCTTTTGGTGCACCATGTACCATGATTGAGCCTGACGGGAAGTTTGGTGCCAAAGCTATCGAAGGTTACTTCCTTGGGTATGCTACTCCTAATCTGCGAGTATGGAACCTGACTACCAAGAAGATTGAAGAGTGGGGTGAAGTAAAAGTTCAAAGATATTCTAATCCACCGAAGCCTTCTGCAGATTCATGGATGTTCGATTATGATGGTCTTTTCGACTCATTCAATCTGCCGACATTTGATGATGACAATGCAATTGCTCAAATGTTGTCTGAAAGCGAGAATGCGACTGGCTCTCAGTTAGTTTGCCCAATCATTGTTGACTCACAAGCATCTTCTTCTGTCAACAATCTCGTTTCAAATGAGGTGTTTAATGATGCTGTCGACTACAATTTGTCATCGGAAGATGAGGAGTATGTTGATGCAAATGATGGTGAAGCACCGCGTCCGGTTCAAGGTACTTCAGAAGCAACGGATCCAGTGTCTGCGCCAATTGTCCAAGAAGAAAATGCATCATCTTCTACATCTCAACAGCTTCAGAATGATATCGGGAATTTAAATATCAATAACTTGAGGACCCATGTTGAAATTCCTCCAGTTCCTTAAACCCGAATTCATAACATTCATCCTCAGCAGAATATTATAGGTGATGTTCTCAGTGGTGTAAGGACAAGGAATCAAATCAGAAATAACGAAAATGTTGGCTTTTATCCTGAGATAAGAGAATCGGGACAACAAAATGATTGGTCTTTCGCCTGCTATGTTAGCCAAGAAGAGCCTAGATCTTGGAAGGAGGTATTGAAAGATGATTCCTGGGTGGAAGCAATGTAGGAAGAACTGCAACAATTCCCGAAGCTAGGTGTCTGGAAACTCGTAGAGAAACCTGCTGGTTACAAGAAGATTGGTACCCGTTGGGTGTTTAAATGCAAAAAGGATGACCGCGGAGTTGTTATTCGGAACAAAGCACGTTTAGTCGTTCAAGGTTTTCGTCAGATTGAAGGGATCGACTACAACGAAGTGTATGCACCTGTTGCACGTCTGGAAGCAATTCGGATCTTTCTGGCTTATGCCTCATTCAAAGGATTCAAGGTTTACCAGATGGACGTCAAAAGTGCATTCTTACATGGTGTGGTTGAAGAAGAAGTGTACGTCGAACAGCCTCCAGGTTTTGAAGATCCTATTCATCCCGATCGGGTTTGTTTGCTCAACAAAGCTCTCTATGGTCTTCATCAAGCACCGCGAGCTTGGTATGCAACCTTATCTAATTACTTGCTGGAGAAGGGTTTTCGAAGGGGTCTTATCGACTGTACTCTTTTCATCAAAGAACAAGATGGAGATCTTCTTCTGGTACAGGTATACGTCGATGATATTATTTTTGGTTCTACTAATGATGTCTTGTGTAGGAATTTCGAGCGCATTATGCAGGATAAATTCGAGATGAGTGCTATGGGGGAAATGACTTTCTTTTTGGGCCTACAAGTACAACAAACGGAGTCTGGGATATTCATTCATCAGACTAAATATGTTGGCAACGTCTTGAGCCGGTTCCAGATGTCTGATGCAACGCCCATTGGTACCCCATTGCCATAAAATCACGGAATTACTCCAGACTTGAAGGGTGAAGTTGTTAACCCCTCATATTACCGCGCAATGATCGGATCTCTTATGTACCTCACAGCATCAAGGCCAGATGTAATGTACCCAACGTGCCTGCTTGCCAGATATCAAGTTAACCCGAAGGCCTCACATCTTGCAGCTGTAAAAAGGATTTTTCATTATTTGAAGGGTTGTCCTGACACCGGTCTATGGTACCCTAGGGATAATAACTTTGACTTGATCGCTTTCAGTGATTCTGATTTTGGTGGATGCAAAATCGACGGCAAATCAACAACGGCTGGATGTCAGTTTTTAGGAAATCGCCTAGTCACATGGCAGTGCAAGAAGCAAACGTGTGTCGCTACTTCAACATGCGAAGCTGAATACATTGCTGCCTCAAGCTGTTGCTCCCAAGTCCTTTGGATCCAACAACAATTACGCGACTACGGTTTTGAATTCCTAACTACTCCTATTTACGTTGATAATTCTGCTGCATTACAGATCACTAGAAATCCTGTGCAGCTCTCAAAGACCAAACACATCGATATCAAATATCACTTCATACGTGATTGCTTTGATAAAAGGCTAATCGATGTTGTTAAGGTCCACACCGATGACCAACGTGCCGACCTATTTACCAAAGCGTTTGACAAATCAAGATTTGACTTTTTATTATTGGTAAACGGCATTAAGGTCAAGCAAGAGTAAACCAACATCGGAAAATCATTTTTGTAAATACCTTTGTGTTTTAAATTTGTCTTAGTTTATTGATTTTAGGGGGAGTAAATCCAAAAATCTGAAAATCCAAAAACATCGAAAAATTTCAAAAACACAAAAACAATAGAAAAACAAAAATGAGTTTCCTGGCGAGCAAAAGAGAAAATGATAGTACATCAGTGGTCTATCCAAACCTCTTTAAACCTTAAATGAAAAACGATAAGCAGCTCTATATAAGATGTATCGGTAGGCTCACAATCATTTTAAAGTGTGCAGGGTGATATAAATCTAAAATCGACTGAAGACCAGATGGGAACCATTCATTGGCATATGGTCTTAGTACCGAAATTTCGTTTGAGAGATTGCCGAGGTTCTGAGATATTCGGTCTTTATGCTGCTTATCATCTGGGTATCATGGTTGTATCTTTTACCGAAAAATAACGAGGACGCAAGTCTAGATCTTCCATGATACTATACATACATGTACATACTGCATTCGACCTCAATAAGTGATAAACAATCACATGTCCAAACAAATAAGTGATAAAATATCACATTTATCCGGGAGTCAAGTTCGTCTCTCTGCTGTACGGAAGTACTGACCTGTTTACGGACTTGCTCCTGTGCCCTCATGCATATGAAAATCAAGTTCCTCATCAATAAGTGATTCTATCACATAGGGCTTGTTTTCAAATCAAAATAAGTGAGAATCTCACATCATATACGGTCAAACAGATGATAATCGGTATACTCACCGGTAAGATGAATCCTCGTGCATACCTTGATACGGGAATGTGTCGTGATGTGGATGAACACCGGTCGGTAAGTATAAATCATACCTCAACGTATCCCCTCGCCATGATTACATCTGATAAGTTGAGCTTATGTGGACAACAATACCGATAATTGTTATAGGATGCTTATCTTAATGTTAACTAACTGAACAAAGAGAGTGTTTTGGCTTGACCGTGCACTGATATGATTCTCTTACCCTCGAAACTCGCAAAAAGAATGTCTATATATATTTATTTACTGCTTTCAGTCTTTACATTTGAAAAATTCAAAAAAAAAAAATATATACCAAAAAGATTTTAGGTGTGTTTTAATATAAACTTTATAAAAGCCAAAAAGATTTTATTTCTATTTTATTTTCGATCGTACGATGTTGGAACTCGAGTCTTCGTTGCCTGAAACCTGAACGAAAACCGAATTGACTAAATCTTCATAAACGGTCGAAATTTGCAAGTTTTGAAAGTTAGAAACTAAAACTGACAAATTTACTAAACTTTCAAACTGTCGGACGGTGTTTGATTGTGACATGGTCATTCGTGTGTCATTTGTTTATATAAACTATATTCCAAGCAGTTGTTCTCATTACGCGTTTAGATTTCTTGCATGTGCAGATTCTAAAGGCAAGGAGAACATGGTCGATGACAAGCTTCGGAATGAAGACACGACGTGAAGGCCCTCAAAGGATGAAAATGATCGGGTTGCCGCTGACCATCATCAACACCACAAGGATCTCAAGCTATAAGGATCAAGTCTTTCACGAGCATAACTCAAGGGGTAGCTTATGTTAAGGGGGAGTTTGTCAACACACTTCCTACATGAAACAGGGAGTTTGTTGATACACTTTCTGCTTTCAAGACGTGAAGACTTTGAAGATCCTCCGACATTGAAGACTTGAAAGGACGTCAGAGACTTGAAGACACGAAGATCGAGACAAAGCTACAGCCAAGGGGGAGTTTGTTGGTGCACTTGTGTCTGTACTTTGTCTGAATTTTGTCATGATACAAAACGATGTCTTTTGTTAGTCTGGGTTACGTCTTAGGTTTGTTAATATGTGTGTTTGATGTAAGTTTGACCAAGTCAACCATCCTCCTGGTTTGACTTGGCCAAACAGTTAGAACATGGTTGTAACATGTTTTGTGTCGAAGGATGAGTCATCGAAGGATTGTTTAGATCCTTCAATGAGCTCGAAAGATAAACCTTCGATGGATGTTGATGGACCTCGAAGGATATCATCCTTCGAGGTATATATGGATCCTTCGATAGGTTTCAGATCGATAGATGATCCTTCGATCAGTCTATCTGATCCTTCGACCAGACGAGCTGTGATGGGTATATATACTCATGTAATGTGTTCACTTCATAAGACAAGTGTGAGAGAGAGTGTGAGTGAACTTAGTCTTGTAGAGAGCGTATTTTCAGTTTGGTCAAGGGCTGTAACCGTGTCCACTGAAATACAAGAGAAAACTTTGATATCTCGTGTGTCTACCTTTCTCTTTGTAGCTTGTGTTCTCATATAAACTACCGGTTTGCATTCTAGCTTGGATTCCGCACTTGCTAGTGTGTTAAACATAACAAGGATAAGGTTTAACCTCAACCTCCGGGGGACCTACACTTATACATCATTCAAATCTTAACAGATTCAACTACACTTATCATACAACTCAAGGCTTCATATAAACATTCACAAGGTCATGCCCTTCTTAAAAATTCGGACAAGTGTGGGGGGTTTCCCCTGTTTAAAAGTCGGATAGGAAGTGTGGGGGAGGGGATTAAAACTCGGATATGAGGGGTTTGGGATCAAAAGTCGGACACAAGGGGGCATGGGTCACAAAGTCGGACCCCCTTTCAAGCTTGAAGGTCGGACTAAAGGTTTGGGGGCCAAAACTCGGACACCAAACATAATATATCAAAAACTCGGACCCCCTTGATCCTTACAAAAGTCGGACCAAGCTGATAGGGTTCTAAACTCGGATCAAACACAAGATGTCATAAAGGTCGGACCATGTTTGAAATAGAAACTCGGACCATATGCAATGTTCAAAAAAAATTCGGACAAGATTTATTAGCAAAAGTCGGACTTAACAACATATCAACAAAGTCGGACTAAGGCTTTTAAGCATAAAACTCGGACCCTTGATACTTAATACATAAATTCGGACCTAGCATGTTATTCAAAACTCAGACAAAATATATCTTTATAACCTTCGGACCCTTTATATCATTTATAAAGTTCGGACAAACAACAAGTCATGAAACTCTGACCACTATTATCATTCAGAAGTCAAGACCCTAGTAGCACAAAACATACGATGAGTAACGTAACAACATTCATACGATCCTGAAACTCAAACTTCACACATTTCTCAGTACAGTAATCCAATCAAATCAATGGTTTTAATATATCATGTATCTAAATCGTCAGGCAACCGTTTATTCGATTAATCAACATTATTAACACAATAAATAGAATCCAAAACAACAATCACAAAATATTATACAAAGAACTAGGGTTTTCATGAATCATATAATCAAGAATTGCAAACAATCAATCAATCAATTAGGGTTTACAAGTATTACGATGATCAATAAACAAATACCTTGAATGATCCTAGGGGAAATGTGGAATCAAAGTGTTGAATGTCTTGTGCCAATGATGATGGTGATGATGATTGCTAGGGGATTAGAGAATACAGTGCTTTGGTTTTTGTGAAAATGATTAGTGAACAAGGGATTAGGGTTAAGAATCTCTAGGATTTCACTAATTACCCTCTACCTCCCTAAGTATCATATTTCACACATGCACACCATCACATAACAATTTCATAGTTTCACCACAAAGTTTATGCCTTTAACAAATTTTATCACAATTAACACGTAACCATGCATAATCACACAATACATTTCATTGTATTAAAACGTATACAATTTATAGCCAATTATTTGCACAATTAAACAACTAAACAATACATGAACGTGCAATAAATGCGAAATAGAAATCTTGGAAATTCGAGTTGTCACAATACCCCTTATGTCATCTCGAACAAGATCACGGTCAAACGAGCCGATCACAGGCCTCCCGAGTCAAAACCACATTCGAGAACCGCAAAATGAGATCTGCTCTTTCAACAACGCCGATATCGCCGCTTTAAAGGATTCCGGTGCCTTCCCTACGGGAGCAGTTATTCGTCTTTTCGATCGGGTGGTCCGGTCAGATGCATCATCAGCCGAGTAGGTCTGCTTCTTTGCCTACCCCTTCTCATTGGGACTCAGGTATCCATTTCCACCTTTCATTTCTAGTTTCTTTGAGCTTACCGGCCTCAGGTACACCCAAAACATGCCGATGGTCTGGCGAGTTTTAATGGCGCTGAACCAAACTAAATCTCGTCACTGTCCTGACCTGTGCATCGAAGACCTTCCCATAGCATACAGACTGAGATCCCATGGAAAAAGCCGCTTTCTTTTGTTTTCTACTTCCAAGAACCCCCTAATCCTCAAGGCCACCAAGAACGAAGATCAGTGGCAACGAAAGTTCTTTTTCGTAAAAAGGGACTCTATTGATGTTAGGGCTGGATTTTTATTATACGTGATCCTTATAAGTGATCCTAACCAGTGATCCTTGTTCCTTTGGCAGACAGTGATCCTCAGGAGGACTTCAGGATCAGGATCAAGGGACATTATAGTGATCCTTATACTAACGGCTACTTCCGCTCAATACAATATTGTTTTGCAGGAACATCTAGCAGGATATGCTCTAGACATCATGATCCAGGGACGCGTCTTCACAAATATGGCAAGAGCTTAATCGAAGAAAGACGTTGCACAGGATATGGAAACTAGGCTTGATTTATGGGCGGCTATTTAGGCTAGATTGTATCTCATTTCTAAAGGGGTAATGAGCTGAATAATAGTTTAGCTACCTAAAATAGGTCACCAACACATGTATAAATACCACTCTTCCTCATTCGGAAGAACACACACGACATACACCGCAACACTCACACACTTAGACACTCGAAACAATAGTGATCCTTGTACTCAGCTCATTATCATCCGAAGTTGTAATCATATTTTTGTTATATTGAAGTTGGTGATCGGTAGTTGCCATCACCCGAGGTTTTTTATGCCGGAGATCATTCATTGATCAAGGGCTTTTTCCTCGTATAAATCATTGTGTCTTTGCATCTAAATCACAGAAGTGATCCTTTACTTTCATAATTAACCAAGCATCATATCCCGTTTTCATAAAGTTTGGTTACATTATCCTTGTGTGATTTTTGACCAAAACAGTTTGGCGCCCACCGTGGGGCAATTGGTGCTTCATTCATAAGAAAATCTTTTTGTTCGAAATCATTTCAAAGAGTTACATGGCTTCATCATTGAAGAACACGTCCACGGCGATGTCTACAGTCACCTCATCACAGACCACTTTGCCTCCTCCACCGGCAGGATCTCAGAAAAATACTGAGAAGAGATCAACTCCCACTTTCTCTAAACCTCTATCTTCTTCTGCTATAAATTCTTCTATTCCCAGTACTAGTGATGTATTTGCTTTAATTTTGCAGATGAAGGATCGTATGCAGCGGCAGGATGAGACTAATGACAGGATCCTCAGGGAAATTGGAGACCTCAAAAGACAAAAGAAAGCGGCAGAGGATCATTCCCCACTGATGCCCAAATCCTTGAGCTTCGATACTCCAATGATCACTTCCCAGCCATCAGGGATCCCCGACGTGCAAATCATAGGGGAGTCAAGAGGATCACGTCTCAACTCGGCAGCAATGACTCAGACATCAGATTCACATTTTCAGCCAATAGGATCCTATCCTCAATACATGGGATCCTTCATGAATCCGGGAACCTATCCGGGGGCACAGCAGCTTCAAGGATCCTACTTTGTTCCAGGATTATTTCAGGGCCAAGGATCCTCCTTTGTTCCAGGATCATCCCAGGTTCAAGGACCCTCCTTTGTTCCAAGATCATCCCAGGTTCAAGGACCCTCCTTTGTTCCAGGATCATCCCAGGTTCGAGGATCTTCCTTCGTTCCAGGATCATCCCAGATACCAGGATCCTTACAGATGCCAGGATCCCTAAAAAGTTTGCAAACAAGAAGTCTAGATGTCCATCAAGGGGACTTCATTCCAATGCAGACCATTGCTTCCACTGGTCCCTCCGTTGTTCCGGAATCCCAGCAACATGGATTCCCTAACTTGAACCCAATGGGAGGTAACACTTTAAATAATTATCCTACCACTAACCATGGATTCATGCAGGATACAGGTACCAATCATGCTATGACCAGGGAATTACAGAAACTAAAGGACATGATCTCAAGCGTTCCAGGGGTAGTCAAGCCTATCCCAGAGATTGCAGATGGAAGCCACAAGGTATCTCGCTTTGCACCACCAATTTGTGATGCAGAGGTACCCAAAAGGTTCCATATCCCTACCATGAAGCTGTATGATGGTACAACGGATCCAGAGGAGCATATAGCACAATACAGGGAGAGGATGGAGATCAATCCTATCCTAGAAAAATTGAAGGAAGCATGCCTATGTAAAGGATTTGGATCCACTCTTACAGGATCAGCTCTTAAATGGCTGCTAAGTCTTCCCCCCTACTCTATTACTTCATTTGCTAATTTAGTTAATTTATTCAATAACCAATTCTCTTGTAGCAGAAAATTTGAAAAATTAACTAGTGATTTGTACAGGATAACTCAAAATCATAATGAATCATTAAGGGATTATATAACTAAATTTAGTAAAGAATCCTTGGACATTCCCAACTTGGATATGGCTACGGCTGTTGAAGCCTTCAAAATGGGACTGCTTAAGGATTCATTATTCTATGATGATCTTGTTATGACACCGTGCAGGAATCTAGATGAAGTAAGAACTCGAGCACTCAGGTTCATCCGGCTAGAGGATGACAAGAGGATCCAGGAGAGACAAGTAGGATCCTCAAAACAAGATAAGCAAGGATCCTCCTTCAAGAGCAACAAGTTCAAATCCTACCATAGAAATGAGAACAAGAATGTGCATGCTGTTGACCAAGAAGAGGATGATGAAGAATATCCTCCAATCTCAGAATATTGTTTTTCCGTTGATAATCATGAACTAATCCTTGCAATGCAGAATCTAGGTGAAAAAGCTAGGTGGCCCAGGAAGAATGATAAACCATCCGGGACTAAAGACAAGTCCAAATGGTGTGCATACCATGAGGATTTCGGGCATCTAACTGAAGATTGCATAGCCTTAAGAAGAGAAATTGGATACCTGCTAAGCAAGGGGCATCTAAAAGAATTGTTAGGGAGAAAAAAGCAAAGGACCCAGGATCCTGAAAGGATCCCTGAAAAGGCTCCAGCACCTCCGGCAAACGCACAAGTGATCAACTTTATATCCGGAGGATCAGACATCTGTGGTACATCCTTTTCAGCGGCCAAAAGACATGCAAAAGAATCAAAAATGGATAATGGAGAAAGGCCTATTAGAACCTCAAGTGTCTCAGAAGGGAAGATGATAACATTTGATGAGGATGATCGCATTAACATTCAGGATCCTCACCATGATAGTTTAGTTATCACTCTCTTTATCTCTAACCATTTTGTCCGCAGGATCCTTATTGATGGAGGGAGCTCAGTAAACATTATCCAGCTTGATGTCCTGAAGAAGATGGGAATCCCAGAATGAGACATCACACCGAGATCCTCCGTGCTTGTAGGATTCAGTGGGGAAACGAAGAAAACTCTGGGGGACATCAAACTCCCAATCTACGTGGAAGGATTACATAATTACCAAAAATTTTGTGTTATTGACTGTTTGTCTTGTTGCAACGTTATCCTTGGCAGGCCTTGGATACATGACATGAAAGCAGTTCCATCTACCTACCATCAATGTGTGAAGCTCCCTAGCCCATGGGGGATAATCAAGATCGACAGTGATCAGCAGGAGGCTAAGGATTGTTATACCTCATCCATGAAGCCAACCTCGAAGCCAAGGGAGCAATAGCAATTACAGTATCCTCCGAGGAATGTCTTGGAGGCAAGGGAACAAGATGTGGACGAAATCCTCTTGGATCCTAGTGATCCTGAATCAAAAATCTATATTGATCAGGGATCCTTGGCAAGATGAAAGAAGACATGATATCCTTCCTCAAAAGAAGAAAATCTACCTTTGCTTGGAAACATGAAGATATGACAGGTATATCTAAGGATATTATTACTCACAAACTTGGCATTGACAGGTCTATCAAACCAATCCATCAAAAAAGGAGGAAGTTTGCACCAGAAAGGAATGCCATTATCCAAGAAGAAGTAGAGAGACTACTTCGAGCAGGTGCAACATATCAAAGGCTGGTAAATATGATGTTCAAAGATCAAATCGGAAAAACTATGGAGGTGTACATAGATGATATGGTGGTCAAGTCAAAGAAATCTGAGGATCACCTAAGGGATTTGGAAGAAGCATTTGATATCCTTGATAAATATAACATGAAGCTTAATCCTTCAAAGTGCCACTTTGGTGTTAAGGCAGGTAAATTCCTAGGATATATGGTAACTCAGAGAGGCATTGAAGCTAGTCCGGAGCAAATTAAAGCACTAGTAAACATCAAGTCCCCTGCCAATGCTAAGGATGTGCAAAGGCTGACAGGCAGGATAGCAGCTTTGAACAGATTCATATCGAAATCCTCAGAAAAATGCAAAGAATTCTACGATATCCTAAGGAAGAATAAGAAGTTTGAATGGACTGAGAAGCATGAGAACGCTTTACAAGCCCTTAAAGAATATATGTCCTCAGCACCAGCATTAGCAAAACCGGAAAAAGGAGATGTGTTATCCTTATACCTGGCGGTATCCTCAACCACTGTAAGTGCTGTCCTTGTCAAAGATCACGAAGGAAACCATAGATGTCAGGAAGAATGGCTAAGTGGGAAGTAAAGCTTAGTGCCCATGATATAAGATATGAACCAAGAACAGCCATTAAATCACAAGCCTTAGCCGACTTTGTGGCTGATTTCAGTAGTGATCTGCAAAAAGAAGCGGAATTGGAGGTCCAGCAGCTGGATGAGACCAAGGATCCTTGGATACTACACACTGACGGATCCTCAAACGTCAAAGGCACAGGGCTAGGGATCCTACTAAAATCGCCACAGGGGGACATAATACCCCACTCCATAGCCTGTGAGTTCCAAGCAACTAACAATGAGGCTGAATATGAAGCCTTAATTGCTGGCTTACAAATTGCTAAGGATATGGGGGTAAAGTATCTTGAAGTATATGTAGACTCATTATTGATCACCAATCACTTTAATGGATCCTATGCTGTCAAAGGTGAAAAACTAACCAAATATTTAGAGATAGTCAAAGAATTGGCACTCTCTTTTGTTTCTTTTAGCTTAACACAGGTACCAAGGGAGGATAACACGGAAGCTGATGCATTGGCCAACCTAGGATCATCCTTAAAAATTCCAGAAGACATAAGTATCCCTATCATCCATATCCTGGCTCCTGCTATTGAAAATCACGTGGCCATGGAAATAGAAGAGGATACTGCAGTAATCCCTAGTGAAGAAGCTCAATCTTATTCAGGATCATGGATCCCACCAATCATGAAATACTTGCAAAACGGAGAGATTCCAATGGGAGAAAATCCTAGAGCTTTCAGGATCAAGGTATCTCAATTTACAATCTTGAATAATGTGCTATATAAACGATCCCTTGCAGGACCATATTTAAGATGTATTGAGGATCCTGAAATTGAAGAAGTGTTGAGGGACTTCCATGAAGGAGATTGTGGAAACCACACTGGGGGCAGGGCATTATTCTCAAGGATCCTTAGAACAGGATACTACTGGCCAACCATGAAAAGGGATGCTGTAGAGTATGCTAAGAAATGTGATCCTTGCCAAAGGCATAGCAATATCCTCCATCAGCCAGCTGAATTTTTACACCCAATACCATCCTCTTGGCCATTCATGAGATGGGGAATGGATATAGTTGGCAAGCTCCCTAAAGCACCTGGTGGAAAAGTATTTATGCTTGCCATGACTGACTATTTTTCCAAGTGGATAGAAGCTGAAGCCTTCGCTCAAGTCAGAGAAAAGGAAGTCATATCCTTCATTAAAAGAAACATTATAACTAGATTTGGCATTCCCTCTGAAATTGTATGTGATAATGGCTCCCAATTCATTGGAAGCAGAACCACTAACTTTTGTGACAGTTGGGGAATCAAGATGATAACATCAACACCAGTTCATCCACAAGCCAATGGTCAAGCAGAATCATCCAACAAGATCATCATCAACAATCTGAAGAAGAAGCTAGGATCCAAGAAAGGAAAATGGGCAGAGGAGTTACCTTATGTGCTATGGGCTGATAGGACAACTCCCAAGAATGCCACTGGTCAAACACCTTTCTCTTTAGTATTTGGGGCAGAAGCAGTGATCCCAACAGAGATGGTAAGCTACCAACAAAGAATGGCTGGTACCTACAACAAAAAAATGTCAGGATAAGGAAGTTCCAAGTCGGAGATATGGTGTTGAGAAAAGCATTTCAAAATACTATCAATCCTGCTGACGGGAAGCTAGCACCAAAATGGGAAGGTCCCTACTTGATTGAAGCTGAAGCAGGAAAGGGGGCATACAGGTTGCTAACCATGGAAGGAAACTTGTTACCAAGAGCCTGGAATGCTGTTCACTTAAAGAAATATTTCATGTGAACATGATCCTTCATGCTTGTGATCCTTACATTGAAGTATCCTTGAAGGATCCCGGAGATATCAGTGATCCTTACTCTGGTAATACGCTGATCCTAAAACTATTGCATTTTCTTACTTTTTGCCTAAGGATAAGGATCATGTATCCTTCATCCTCTACTCACAAACCATTTGAGTTATGATAGTTCAGGTATCTTCAGCAAATCGTCAAAGATCTCCAAAAGCACCACAGATCCTTGGGTCCAACCCCAGTTATCCTTGGGATTATCCCCAGTTTCCGCCAGCAGCGCACGATGATCCTGGTATAGTTCACGTCTTTGGGACCAGTACCCACTTTCGGGGCTGACAACCTCATCGTACTGGCTATATTTAGGATCCTACGTATAATGGTAGACGTACCATACATCCGTTCCTAAGGTTTCTAACGTTTTCACGTTAGCTAAGGTTTTGACATTTTCATGTCACTAAGTTTGGATAGTCGCCAGAAAAGGGCCATACTCCAGTTTACATACGATTCTTTGGGCTTGTCCCCAGTTATCCTTTGGGTTTTGTCCCCAGTGATCCCCCGGGATCATCCCCAGTTATCCTTTGGGCATGTCCCCAGTTACTAATTTATCTTTTACATTGGCTTAGTCCCAAGTTATATCTCACTTTTCAGGTTTTGGATGTCTAAACATATAAGGATCCTTAATCCTTATTAACTATCAAAGTCTTATCTATGATTGTCTTGATTGAAGGTAAGGATCCTAACTTGGGTCCTCAGGTATGATCCTTGACTATTTTGATCCGAACCGACCCTTATACTTTGACAACCAAACCTATGATCCTTGAACTAAAGTACTTTGAAAACTTTCAATATCAGGATATTTGATCTAGGATCATATCCTAAGTTTGGATAACATATTTTCAACTCTTGCTACTTTAAAATATACTACAAAAACAACTGAGAAACAAGAAGATAAGGATAACAACACGAGATAAGCCAGAAAAGTTAAGTTATATTATTAAATAAAAGGATCATTAACCCTTTCAAAAAGTTGTCAAAATTGCCAACCCACATTTCTACCAGCAAAACATGGCCCGTCCACATGGGTTGGCAAAGGGTGTCCATTGTCTATGCGGTCTTAGCATTATGCAGGAAATAAAAAGCGGCTGGATCACAAAGGCTTCATCCCCCAAACAGAGGATCCCTCCACCTTTTGTAATCCTACCTATTGTTCAAAGGATCCAGGATCCTTAACCCTAAGAAACTATTGTTCAGAGATTACAGACCATAATTATTTCAAACATCAACAACCACAAAAAACCACTACCAAACCTAAAAAATTGGGCTCCGGCCTAGTCAACAATATCCATCATCGCCCAATCATGCAGCCTACACCTTTGCTGCTCCATCACCACCTGCTTCTCCGCCCTGATCCTGGTCAGCATCACCACCCTTCAGCATGGGGATGTCCTCAGCCTCATCCTCGTCCTCCAGATCCGCCAGCCTTGCCTTCCAACCTTCAACATCCCACGAGCTCTTGTCAAAGGTGGGATCCTGAGCTTCCTCGGCCATTTGAAGTTGTATCTTGTACATAGTAATTGCCGCGGAAACCTTGGCGTCTTGGGTGATCTCCTGCTTCTCATTATCCATCTCAATCAGCCTTTGAGCAGCCTCGTCTTTGGTAGCCTGGAGCTCCTTCTCAAGATCTGCCATCTTGAGATCCTTTAACACACCCATTTGCTGGAGGTCGGCAATCTGGCTCTCTTGATCCTCAACATGGCCAAGATAGGTCTCGATCTCGGCAAGTTTCTGCAAAAAGGGAAATAAGGTAAGTTCAGAATCAGATGATCCTCAAAGAAACAGGATACACCAACAGGATATTTGGGACGGATAACCAACAGGGGCAGTGATCCTTACCTCATTCACGTAGTCAAGGAATTGCTGACGGAGGAGGGGAAATCCTTGTAGATCTTCAGTAGCCTTCCTCTTCTTCCCTTTGCCTCGGATAGGTGCTTTAGGAGCTGATACTGAAGGACTGGCAACAGGAGCCTTCTTCTTTGAAGACGTGACATTGGCAAGATCACTTATCCCAAATTTGGAGGCGGATTTAGCAGACCTGGCAGACTTTCCAGCACCTACATAATCAAAAAAACAAGATAAGTTCCTTTACTAATTGAACAACTTTACATATAACTCATTTCCTATAAGGATACTTACTTGACATTGTGGCAGATGCAGAGGATATCTCTTGAGAATCTTGGATAGTGATTTGGAAGCTTCTAACTTCAGGATCAAGCTTTTTAAAAGCTAACACTCTCTCTTTTGCAGCGGGGGTTAATTTCAGATGAGCAATGGAAATAGCTGCATAAAAGACAAAGGAAAAAAAGACATCAGTGATCCTCATCATATGAGACAGGACTGATAGTGATCCTTCGAGGATCCTCTACCCTACCATGAGTGGCCCATTCCTTGGGCAGATCCTTCCCATCCGGGATGGAATCCCTCTTAACAAAGAAAAACCGACGTTTCCAGTTTGTATCATTCTTGGTAACTTTGAAGATTGGGTGATCCTCCCCAGCTTTCCGTTTCAACAAATACCGGTGAGAAGCGAAGGTGGTGAGATCGTAAAACTCAGCTAACTCCGCCATCCCCAGATCAATCCCTTCCTGCTCGATGATCCTCTCGAAGGTATAAAGAACCCTCTAGATCATCGGCATAGCTTGGATGTAAGAGATGCCGGTTAAGGAAAAGAAAGACTGGGTAAA
Source organism: Helianthus annuus (assembly GCF_002127325.2). Taxonomy (NCBI): domain Eukaryota; kingdom Viridiplantae; phylum Streptophyta; class Magnoliopsida; order Asterales; family Asteraceae; genus Helianthus; species Helianthus annuus. Next base: position 75,772,976 of record NC_035434.2, on the reverse strand, counting down.
GTCTGGAAAAGGATACGAGTACCCTATAGCAAACGGGGTAGCAGGAAAAGCCACCCAGACATCCGAGACAAAGTCGCTCAAAGCAGTAGGATCAAAGGATTTAAAAACGTCATTCGCCGGAAAGCAATGACGAATTTTGTCTACGTGAGCATCACTAAAGCAACACCTCTCCGTAGGAGAATCCTTGATAATCCCCTGGCTTCTTAAGGGACTATCCTTCTTGGAATCCTTATGCGGAGAATTCCGGAGCAACATGTTTGGAACAGAAACAGAGTAGAAACGGAAAACAGAGCAAAAAGAGAAGGAAGAAGGGAAAGAGAGAAGAAGAGGATACCTGATCAGTCTTCGGTAGCGATTATAAAGGGAAGATATCTCGAATTTAAATGCAGAACGATCCTAACCCTATCTCCTATTTATAATCATGATTTGCAGGGATTGTCACATCTATGACGTAATGATCACAACGGCTAGTCCATGTGTAACGGCTAGTTATTCGGAGTCGCTCGTTGGAGATAAGATCGAAACAAAATATAACTCGTCAATTTACAATCAACTCCTTATATTTTGGGGGCAATTGTTAGGGCTGGATTTTTATTATACGTGATCCTTATAAGTGATCCTAACCAGTGATCCTTGTTCCTTTGGCAGACAGTGATCCTCAGGAGGACTTCAGGATCAGGATCAAGGGACATTATAGTGATCCTTATACTAACGGCTACTTCCGCTCAATACAATATTGTTTTGCAGGAACATCTAGCAGGATATGCTCTAGACATCATGATCCAGGGACGCGTCTTCACAAATATGGCAAGAGCTTAATCGAAGAAAGACGTTGCACAGGATATGGAAACTAGGCTTGATTTATGGGCGGCTATTTAGGCTAGATTGTATCTCATTTCTAAAGGGGTAATGAGCTGAATAATAGTTTAGCTACCTAAAATAGGTCACCAACACATGTATAAATACCACTCTTCCTCATTCGGAAGAACACACACGACATACACCGCAACACTCACACACTTAGACACTCGAAACAATAGTGATCCTTGTACTCAGCTCATTATCATCCGAAGTTGTAATCATATTTTTGTTATATTGAAGTTGGTGATCGGTAGTTGCCATCACCCGAGGTTTTTTATGCCGGAGATCATTCATTGATCAAGGGCTTTTTCCTCGTATAAATCATTGTGTCTTTGCATCTAAATCACAGAAGTGATCCTTTACTTTCATAATTAACCAAGCATCATACCCCGTTTTCATAAAGTTTGGTTACATTATCCTTGTGTGATTTTTGACCAAAACAATTGACAAGGGTTCTGATATGCCTGTTAGATGGTTAACTAAGGGTAGGATTTACGGTTTTAGGAATGTCCTCAAATATATCCTTAACTGTATCCTTGACTCATATCCTAATACTTGTGCAATGAATTTCAGAGAACTAGCACCCCCAAGTGTAGAATCGCTGTCCAGGATTAAAGAGGTTTACCGACTTCCTGCTAGTGAAAGAACTTTCTCCCTGTCTCTCACAAACTCAAGTCAGAAATCTAGTTCAGAAATGTCTGGTAAGTATATATGAGTAAATTGATTATAGAATACAAATAACATGAATTAAACATTTCTCCCTTTTCACAATGTCGGTCATCAACCTTGAAGGCTTCCAACATGATGAGTTGGACAGTTATTCCAGCCTCGCACCTGTCAAACAAGAGATCAATCCGAAGCCAGCTGATATTCCAAAGCCTACCAGTTCGAAAACTGTTACCTTTCCCAAAGCTCCTCCAGCATCCAAGAACCGGGCCTCCAGCTCCCGGAAGAGGAAGGAAGCAGATCATCCTGCTAGACCTCACGTATTCCCGTTTAAGAATCATGGGTTCACAGAATCCAGCAAACTTATGACCGACTTCCTCAACCAGGTTAGTATCCTTATTTCCGTACCTTGCAGGGTCTTGAACGCCTGGTATTCTTCTACGAGGATGCATGCGGCTCGAATGTCATGCTTGAAAGCCAGCTGAAAAAGGTCGAAGCCACTATTGCAGACCAAGCAGCAATCGCCACCGTTAAATCAGAGCACTACAAGGCCAAATACAAGGCAATGGCCCAAGAGCAGCATTCCACCATCCAAAAGGTTACTCATGAAGCTCAGGCCAAGTTCGATGACGCCCAAGTCCAACATGAGCAGGCTATGGCTTCATACCGAGAGAGCCTCAAGAACTCTGTTGTCATCTCCCTTCTCCAGGCCAGACTGAAAATGGCTTACGAGGCAATGGCTTTAGGCTTTCAATGCCCTTCTTGGAACACCAAGGTCTGGGAGGCGAAACTGAGAGATCTTGGGGGAAATCCTGTGGAGCCTCCCGCCAAATCTGCTGCGGAAGAACCTGCCAAGGTGCCTGATGCTAGTGCTTCAAAGGATGTCGTTGGTGATGCTGGGACAAACGCTGGAGAGGACGCTGGTAGAGAGGATGCCGCTAATGATGCTGGGACAAATGATGGGGAGGATGTTGGTGGAGACGTCATGATGAAGGAGGGAGCTGCCCCTTAAATGCAGCAATGTGGGCGATGATGGATATACGTGCCAAGGCCGGAGCCCACTTTTTTAATCCTGATAGTTGTGGTCTGTTTGAACAATTTACTTTCCTCGTCTTTGAACAATTTACATTTCCTGCACTAGAACAATATGATGACCAAAGGTGGATGGGTCCTGGGTTTTAGGATGAAGCCCTTGGTCATTAATTAGTATAATTTGTTTTGAATGATGCAATGGTTGGAGGTGGATGGGTCTCGTTTTGAGATGAAACCTTCAACCGTTGAGTAAATATGGTAAAACTAATCGTGCTTTTGGTGGATGGGCCTCGGTTTGAGGTGAAACCAAAAGCACAACTTTTGACCTGTTAATAATATAACCATCTTTTGACTTATTTGCTGGTCTTTTTTTACGCATAGTTTAGTTTAAACTCGGGTATCCCAAAATTGGTGCCATTATTCTCTGAAAATATCTTGACCAGAATACTTAGCCGATATCCTATGAAGACTTTCGTCAAATAGGACTTTACAAAATTCAAATAATTTAGACAAAGTCTTCAAAGAATAGTTTATTTTTAAAACAATAAAGTTTTTAAAGGAAAAAGATAGTTTACTTAGAATTTATAAACCTTGTTTTGATAACAAATTCAACTCCGATTTTTAAATCCATGTATTGTATCCCAAATATTCTAACCAAATATCCTGAATCATATTCTGAGAATATATTTTGAGAATATATCCAAAAGATATATCCTAATTTAAATAACTTATGTAGGATTCTCAAAGGAAAGATCATACCAGGAATAAAGTGTAACCCTAGTACCAAACTTCAATCCTTCTTGCAACTCCTTCCACTAAGATGTCCCCAGTCTTAGTGTACTAGGTTCAAAATTGATTCTTTGTGCCTTATATAATTGCCTTAGGAGAAATGTCCCCTGTGCACGAAATCTTCGAACACTTAGAAAATTTTTGAATTCAAGTTTTAACTGCCTGGACAGTTCTTGTGTTACCGGGGTAAAACCCGAAAACATTCCAGAGATAAATCCTTAGTATCTTGGGGAAAATCCCATAGGTATCCTAGGGAAAATCCCAAATTTTCATGCGCTACAGGCGGTAGTGTATAAACTCCAAGACTTAGAAAGGTGAGAACCTTTAAACCTAAGAGAGTATGAAATTACCCTTTCGCGAGAGAGTGTGATCAATCCTCATATACCTTAAGGATCCAGGATATAGCCAACAATGACGAAATTGTCAGCCACTTTTACATGAACTGGTCCAGCCACCTTGAACTATCCCTGGATAACTTGCGCTCCAGGCGTGGTGTTTAAACCCAATTCGAGAGAAAGGTGAATACCTTTAAACCTGTGAAGGGATCAGGATCCCTTAAACGTGAGAGAGGGAGCCAATCCTCTGATCTTTCGAAGTATCCTGAATGGTATCCTAGAGCTATATCCCGAAGCGTATACTGCAAAACAGTTGTAAACTAAGGTGGGTGTTAGCCTGGCTAACACCCCTCCGATGCTTAAGTCAGTAATGGATTCAAAATAGTAAATAATATTAAACATATTAAAAGAGATAGAATTCATACCATCCTGAGTTAGAAATTAAATTCCTAACTCACTTGAAATAGAGATTCAAATGTATAGCATTCCAGGATCTTGGTAGCATATCCCCCTCTATATTTCTGAGTCGGTATGCTCCTTTCCCTTATTTCGATTCAATCTCATAGGGTCCTTCCCATTTCGGAGCCAACTTTCCATCAGCAGGATTAGTAGTATTCTGAAAGGCTTTTCTCAATACCCAATCTCCAACCTGGAACCTTCTAGTCCTTATATTTTTGTTATATGCTGTGGATATCGTTTGTTGATATGCTGCCATCCTTAGCCTTGCTGCATCTCTTGTCTCATCAATAGTATCCAATTCCTGGCATAGGACTTCAGGATTCTGCTCAGGATCTCGGAGGTTGGATCTTACTGTAGGTATTAGCACTTCCGTCGGGATCACCTCTTCTGCTCCAAATACCAAGGAAAATGAGGTTTGGCCAGTTGCACTTTTCACCGTTGTTCTATCAGCCCATAAAACAAAGGGTAGTTCTTCTGCCCATCTTCCTTTTTTAGCTCCCAGTCTCTTTTTCAGGTTGTTGACAATTATCTTGTTTGAGGATTCTGCTTGTCCATTTGCTTGAGGATATACTGGTGTGGACATGATCATTTTGATTCCCCAACTCTTGCAAAAGTCAATAGTCCTTTTACTTATGAATTGAGATCCATTGTCACAAATTATTTCAGCTGGTACACCAAACCTAGTCAGGATATTCCTTTTTATGAAGGATACCACTTCCTGATCTCTAACTTGAACAAATGCTTCAGGTTCAACCCACTTAGAGAAATAATCAGTCATTGCCAACATGAAGACCTTTCCTCCTGGAGCCTTTGGCAATTTTCCTACTATATCCATTCCCCATTTCATAAACGGCCATGGGGAAACGATGGGATATAGTGGTTCAGCAGGCTGATGTAATATATTACTATGTCTTTGACATTCGTCACACCTTCGAGCATATTCTACAGCATCTTTCTTCATGGTAGGCCAATAATATCCTGTTCTTAATACTTTTAAGAATAACGACCTGCCCCCAGTCTGGTTACCGCAATCCCCTTCGTGTATATCCTGAAGCACTTCTTTGGTTTCGGGATCTTCCAAGCACCTCAGGTATGGACCTGCAAGAGATTTCTTATATAAAACATTATTTATAATAGTGAATCGTGATACCTTCATCCTAAAGGCCTTAGGATTCTCATCTTTTGGGATGTGTCATTCTTTGAGATATCTTAGGATTGGAGCCGTCCGGGATTTGGGATCCCCTTCAGGATACTCAGCATCAGGATCCCAAACACTCATTACTTCCTTATCCTGAGGATCCATCACAGGATACAAGATATGTAATATTGGTATTTGGGTCCCTTCTGGTATCCTGACTGATGATCCTAGGTTTGCCAGTGCATCAGCCTTAGCGTTATCCTCTCTTGGTACCTGTTCAAGTGTGAAAACATCGAAATATCCTGCTAATTTTTTGACAATTTCAAGGTATTCAACCAATTTTTCACCTTTTACTGCATAAGATCCATTAAAATGATTAGTGATTAACAAGGATTCGACAAATACTTGTAAACTCTTGATATTCATGCTCTTAGCCAATTCTAATACTGCAATTAGAGCTTCATATTCTGCTTCATTATTAGTGGCAAGAAACTCACATCTAATAGCCTGGGGTAATATGTCCCCCTGTGGCGATTTTAGTAGTATACCTAAACCTACACCTCTTACATTAGATGCACCATCAGTATATAATGTCCAGGATTCTTAGTTTTCTCCTAGCTGTTGTACTTCTAGGTCTACTTCATTTTGAATATCACTACTGAAATCAACCACAAAATCAGCTAGAGCCTGAGACTTTATGGCATTTCTAGGTTCATATACTAGATCATAGGCACTTAACTTCACCGACCACTTAGCCATCCTACCTGACATCTCGGGTTTCCTAAGTACATTTTTAATGGGATAGTTGGTTTAACATGAATCCTATGTGTTTCAAAATAGTGTCTAAGTTTTGTCGAAGCCATAACTAGAGCTAATATCAGCTTTTCTAAGTGAGAATACCTAGTTTCAGCATCTAATAAACTTTTACTAACATAATAAACAGGATACTGCTGACCTTCATGGTCCTTTCCAAGGACAGCACTTACTGCATTCCCTGATACTGCGAGATATAGGGATAGTGGTTCGCCATCCTCAGGTTTCATTAACAGAGGTGCGGTTGAAAGACCTGCTTCAAATCCTGCAAGGCTGTTTCATGCTTCTCACCTCATTCGAATTTCTTATTCTTCTTCAGAATATCATAAAATACATTGCATTTTTCCGAGGATCTTGAGATAAATCTATTTAATGCTGCTACTCGCCCTGTTAATCGTTGAACATCCTTCATATTTGAAGGTGACTTGATATCTAAGATGGCTTTAATCTGCTCTGGGCTTGCTTCTATCCCCCTTTTAGTCACCATGTATCCTAAAAAATTTCCTGCCCCCACTCCAAAATGGCATTTAGCAGGATTCAATTTCATGTTGTACTGGTCCAGGATATCAAACGCTCCCTTAATATCCTGGAGGTGATCCTCAGCCTTCTTGGATTTTACTACCATATCATCGATGTATACTTCCATGGTGTCCCCTAGTTTGTCTTTAAACATCATGTTCACCAGCCTTTGGTATGTTGCACCTGCATTTTTTAAACCAAAAGGCATAGCAGTATAACAATAAATAAATGTGGGTGTCATAAAAGCAGTATCCTCCTGATCGGAGGGTTCCATTTGGATCTGCTGAAATCCTGAAGAGGCATCCATGAAGGTTAACATCTCGTGGCCAGTGGTAGCATCCACCTTTGAATCAATATGAGGTAGGGGAAACGGTTCTTTAGGACAAGCCTTATTCAAGTCTGTGTAATCCACACATACTCTCCATTTCCCGTTTTTCTTTTTGTAGGATCGTCTTCTGACCCGATTGAGTCGCTCAGAGGTGTTCAACTACGTTTCAGGTGCGGAATTACAAGAAACGGAGGTCGAAACAGCTGAATGTTCACTAAACTGCTAAATATATTGATTATCACTTGATTACATGCAGTTCTTCACACCGGCAGCACTTCGGCGTGGAATACAATAGAATAGTTATGGTTTCGCTCAAATGATCCACTATATATAGTGGTGATGGTTTCGCTCCAAGGACCATGTCCATATGAGCGAAACCTTACATGTATGAATAAGCGAAACTATCTCATGACAGATAAGCGAAACCTTGACCTAAATGTCCCTATGAGCGAAACTAGCTCACTAAACTCCATACACATTCTATTTTCTCGTAAACCGTGCCCTAATCTATACAATACAATGTAAGACTCTATCCAAGACGAAATCAACAGATGTAGTGCACCAACAAACTCCCCCTCAGATGTTGATGGAGTCGTTCATCGAGTTACAACAATGTTGTGTCTTCACATCTTCAGTCTTGATCAGTCTCTGGGCTTTTCTCTCTCTCTATCTTCAGACTCCCCCTCTCGAATTGCTGGCATTTCTTTGTTCTTCAGCAGCTTCTGCTTCAGGATCATTGTCTGGCTTTTCATGTTCCAAGATCAAAACCTGGCTCAAACTACAGAAACTTCAATTTCCAGAATCGAAACTTGGATAAACCTACATATACTTAACCCGAAGTAAATCTTCTAAATTTAACAATTTGTAGTGCACCAACTCCTGACATAGTCAGATAACTTCCTCTCATAGCATATTTACCAACACTTATTCTCTCTCAGGTTACACATACATGATGAACCACTTGTTGTTTTAGAAAACATATTTTGACACTCAAAACACACTCCCCCTCACAACACTGTGATCATGTTTAGCACATAGAATTTTGAAAATCAGCTTTCCAACATCAGTTGTCGAAAATCTTTTTGACTTTTTTCAAAAGTTTATGCTAAAACACACACAAAATCTTTTTGGATTTTCTGAAAGAAAGTATGTAAAATCAGAATAAAGCAGAAACTGAAATATTTACAGACAATATTGTTTTGTGAGTTCGTCTAAGAGGATCATATCAGTTTATGAGACATGTCACTAACACCGTTAAGCTTAATTACATTTCAGTTCTAAACAATTTACCTTGATTGTCAGTATGTTTGTCCACTTAAATTTTCACACAAATTTCAACTGCTTCGAGATACGAATTAATGTTTTAAACACTTAAACTTATTCGTGTGTCCTACTTCTTGAATATACTCCTGTATCCAGATCCCAATATTCAGTCTTACAGGTGAGTATACCACAGCTGATATCTGTAAAGGGGTTAGATGCGAGGGGCGTGAGAGCTCAGGTCGATACTTCCGTATACGCAAAGAGATGACGGCTTCGACTTTTCGGTGTGTCCCCTTTAGAGGATCTTTTGATTACAACAGCAACGACTATCAATTTTATTGTTTCATCAGCTTGCTGAGGGCGATGCTATGTTTCAAGCATTTGCAGAAAGCATTATCCGGGGACTAGGTCAGTACTTCCATACAGCAGAAGTCTCGGGATAATACCCCAGATATCACTGAGCATAAAGACCTAGTATCTCAGAATAAGGGACCTTTCAAACAAGATTTCAGGGGTTACCTATATATTCAAGTCGTTGTTAACCCACAAAACAAGCAAGTTTGATTTTATGTTTATATCTCGTCTCAGTTTACTAAATGTGTAAAAACCTACTGACATATCCTCAGTGAGATTGTTTATCACATTTTCTCATTACATTTCTTTAGCATGTTGTGACAGTCTACTGATGTACTATCATTTCCTCTTTTCACAACAAAAACTCATTTTAATTTTATCATGTTTTTGGCTCTTTCAAATTTTCTAATGTTTTTGGATTTTCTTAAAATATACTACTCCCCCTAAAATGCAAACACATTAAAGAAAAATTGAAAACACACTAAGCTCTAGACCACTAGAACACAAAACAAATTGTACAAAACTTGACAACTGTCATCAAATCACATCAATTCGCCATTCACTAGCGCATAAACAATCAGAACTCCCCCTTTCACAAATCATTTTCTCATTTAGATTTCAAAACACTTATGTTTGTTTTAATCAAAATGATTTTTCCAGAAAATGAATTTGCTTTTACGACTTGTAGGTTACACACATGTTAAAACGGGGTTATAGTTCATCATCTTGTCAGTTTTTATGTTAGTAAATCAAGTACAACTTAATGTCCCTGATTTACCGTTCTGCATTCAAGCAAACTTTGTACCACTTGTAAAGAATAACCACTTGTAAGATCACAATCAATACCACTTGTAGGTATGACTAACCAATACCACTTGTAAGATTAGCCACAAAGATGCCGATTCCTGCTTCTCAATTACCAACCTGGAAGCTCCGGCGTTGTCCTTTCACTTGTAAAATTTAAACACTTTCAACATCTTTCATGCAAACTTTACAATCACTAGAATGATGCCGATTCCTGATCCACGATATAAACTTGGGATCTCTGTCATAGTCCTAAGACTATTATGGGAAACAGACTTCCATCCAAGTCTTTTCAGACTTGATGGCTTTCAATTCTTGAGCAGTAGGGTTGTAAGTTGCCTTTTTAGTAGCGTAAAAATCTTTAATCCCCTTTGCTCTCCCATTCAGGATTTTTCCAAAAATCTTTTTAACACTCCCGTTGAATGTTTTTTCGACATCAAATTCATTTTTTTTCTTTGTAAAACTGATTCGAGATTTCAATTTTACCAATTTTCTTTTTAACCTCTTCAAACTTCAGTGATGGAAATTCTTCATCATTCACTGAAATGTTCACCTTATCTTGTGGCTCTTCTGGCTTTGTGGAACCAGATTCATCGCCGACTTTCTCACTAACCTTTTTAACAACCCACACTTGGTTGTTCTCAGCTTTCTGTTTGATAACATTCTTTTTAGAACACTCACCGACCTCATAAGTTGAGTTTTCAAAAACTTTAAGTTTTTCGGTTGGTGGTTCAACATCAACAATCTTTTCTTTCAACTTCTGAGAAACTCCCTGTTTTGTTTTGGCATTCTTATGACAGTTCCATGCAATATGACCAACTTCATTGCATCTGTAACAGGTACGAGTTTCTTTTGGTTGCCACACTTCAGGTCCATTCTTTCTTTTATCAGCAAGAAACTCTTGATTTGACTGTCTCCAAAACGGTTTCTTCTGTTCATCCTCAGAGCTTCCACCTGACACAAATTCTGTTTTTGTTTTAGAATTTTTCATATTTTTATGATTTTCTGGTGGAATAAAACCAATGCCTTTCTTTTTGTAGCTACGATTTTGGTTTGGTTTCTTTTGAGAACCCGGACCAGAATTGTAACCCTTTTTCTTGTTTAGACGTTGTTGAACTCTTGAAGTGTATTTTTTACGTTTTTCAGTAAGATTTAAATCTTTTATTTCAGAAATATTAATTTCTGTCATTTTGAAAACCTTTTTGATCGTATCAAAACGAACACTTCTTATTGGAAACTCTTTGTCATAGTATAATTTGTCCGAATCATTTAAAGTGTATGCTACTTCAAATGTTTCATCATCCAAATTTGCTTTCGCTAACAAAAATTCTTTACTGTAAGACCGTTTGACCGACGAATTTTGACTGTTGACTGACGAATTTGACCCTCCATACTCAGACTTTGACTCATCCTCATCAGTATCCAACACCTGATCGACCACCTTTTTGATTAACTCAGACTCATGATCAGTATCGGACGAGGTAAACGTGACATCAATGTTATCTGGTAAAACGTCAGTTGTGTCGGTTTTTAGCTTTATATTGACTGTTTTTTCAAGTTGCTCCTAGTTTGGTTTTCTAGGAGAATACCCTTCCCAAATCGGAGGCGGACACTTGTTATAGCTAACAGTCGTTTTCTTACCACTATCTTTCTTTTTCTTTGGCTTCTCATCTTGAAAAGCTTCCATACCTGCAACAGTTGGGTAAATACGATCAATGAGATAATCAGAACTAGAATAACTTTTTAACAAACGTCTAATTCTCTCATTCTCGATCTTTTCGGTCTCCAACTCTTGCTTCCATTTAGCACTCTCTTCGATATAAAAGTTGATGGCTTTCTGTTTTGTCATCATTACAGCATTCATCATCGTTAGTGCTTGTTCTCTTTCTGAATTTGTCTTTTGAAGACCAGTTACTGTTTTGTTCAAGACATCATAGGATTCTTTCACATAGTTGAGGTTGAACAGTAACTGCTCCTTTTTCTTCTCATATTCAGCAATTATGTCATCTTTTGCTGCGCATTCCTTGCAAGCTTCCAAACACTTCTCACAAGGCTTTACAACTTCAACAATCTTCTCAACCTCGATTGTCTTCACCACTTCTAACACTTTTTCTTTTTCTTTCACCTTCTGAACTACCTTTTCTTCTTCTTTCATCTTCTCAGCCTCAGACAACTTTTCTTCACTCACCAGCTCAGTCTCATCATTCTTCTCAGCAACACTTTCAGTCTTCATTTCCATGTGTTCTTTTGCAGCTCTCTTTGCCTTCAACTTTTCCATGCGATCTGCAAAATAAAAATGAAAACTTTCAGGAGAAAGATGAGTTTTAGCAATATTGATATGTTTCTCTTCCTCATCATCACTACTGCTATCAATTTGTGATTGATCAAACTGTACAGATTTTTCAGAATAAGCATCTGATACACCAGAATCAGACGGTGTTTGATCAAATACAACTTCCTTTTCTGAACTAACATCATTCTGTACACTCTCATCAGCACTCTGAGAACTTTCATCAACACTTTCTGAGCTTTCATCAGACGTAACAAACTGTTCCTCCACACTTTCTACAGTCACACCAATAGACTTCATCCAGGTGGTAAACATGTCTGGTTCTTTGATAATCTTTGCAATGAAAGCTTTGAACTCTCCCTTTTCATCAACAAACATATCCCAGCTGAAGCCTTCAGGTAGTTGTTCATCATGTTGATCAACTAAACAGACTTTGCTATCAGGAGATATGTAGTTGCTCCAGTTGAAGTGCACCAAACATGCTCTCTTAGAATCCTCAATCTTCCTACCATGAACCGTCTGGGAGTCTTGTGATTGACCAACCTGCTGATAAATGGCTTTCTGGTAGTAGTCATCTTTTCTGAACGGATTATGAGCACCACTAGCTTCTCTACCTTTGCACTCTCGTTTGAAATGGCCTTTCTCCCTACATAGAAAACAAGTAACTTTAGATTTATCAAAACCTAAAGTAGATACATGAGCATCGAGAAAGTCATTTCTCCCGGTAATTGTTTTGAACTTTTCATCACGTCTGAGCACACTTGCAAGACACCATTTGATATCCATTAATTCCATCTCTTTGGCGTCTATCTGATCGTAATCCTCCTTTGTAAGCATAGGATTTCCAATCCGACCAGCTACAAGACCCTCAAATGACAACAACACAGAATCAAGTAGAGCCATGTGGTCTTTCGCAGTTTCCTCAGAAAAACTTTGGCCTTCTGGAAGATTTAGAGCTTGCACTGAATCACATAACCATTTCCTGTCTTTGTGCCTTGAGACTGAAAGCTTGTGTTTGACTCTTTAGGATTTACACTCGGAAATGATGAGAACCCGCTGCTGCTTTTGCTAGAACCCTGATCAGCTTTTTCTGATGAATCTCCAGCACTAAATGCAGTTTGGATTTTCGGACTTCTCTCTGCTTCAGGAACCGGAATACTACCTTTATAATACATCTTAACATCCTGTTGACCACTCGGACTGTTCATCCTGGCGATCTTCTGCTGTTCCAGATCCTGACTCTCTATCTTTTCGATAAACTGAGAAATAGTCAACCCATCATAAACACCTGTGTTTTTCAGAATCATCAAGTATGTTCCCCATTCTTTATGTGGTAGTGCATCAGCTAGCTTGTCTACCCACTCTTCACGATCTTTTTCAATACTTAACATCGACATTGATCTCACAAGGTGGCAGTATCTCTCAATCAGCTTCTTTGTATCTTCACCCGGTAGACTGCTGAACAGATCAAACTCTTTCTTAAGCAGCGCTTTCTTGCTCTTTATCATGTTCTCGCTTCCCTCAAATTTGACTTTAAGTGCATCCCAGATTGACTTTGCAGTTTTGTCATGCTGTTGCAAAATGAAGATGTCTTCTTTGATCGCTTGCTGAAGCAGACTTATCATCATTTTCTCAGCTTTGTACATAACCCGTTCCTGCTCCGTGAATTCTGATAAATTTTTGGTAGTCTGCAATTCTGTTCGAGGCAACACGTATTTCTTCAAGATACATTCCCACGATCTAAGATGGTTTGCCTGAACCCAGTTCTCGAATCTGTCTTTCCACCCGTAATATTCTTCGATACTCATCATTTTCGGGGGCTTTTGGGTGGTTCCCGTCTCGTTTTCTATGTTTATGGCTTAAACAACGGCAGCTGGACCAGACGGTGTTGCAAATGCGTTGTAGAACTCAGTATCCATGACGATTTGACACGTTTTTTCAAAATCAGTGACAAATAAGCGAAACTAGTGATGTTCAGAAGAGCGAAACTGAAGTTTGTCCGTATAAGCGAAAGTACGATGTTCAGAAAAGCGGAACTATTTATATCCTTAGAAGCGGAACCTTAAAGTTGCACTTGGAGCGAAACCTTTCAAACTTTTTGAAACAAAAGCGAAATTACCAAGTAGTTTGGAGCGGAACCTCTCAACTATGTGACACAGGAGCGAAACTAGTTGTCCAAAAAGGCGAAACTACACTATGTCTGAAAGAGCGGAACCAAGTCCGAAGGTGATTTTATCCATTTTTAGTCCGTATTTTGATCTGAAACTTTCCAGGGTTTGTCTTTGTTCAATTGCGCACAGTTTGTGAAGTTTTGAGTGAATTTCGACCGTGAAAAATTTCTGAATTGAATAAAGAAGGTGTAGAAGTAAGAAATGATGATGAAATCCAGCTAATCTCTGTAGAACTCCTCCTCCCAAGCTCTGATACCACTTGTAGGATCGTGTTCTGACCCGATTGAGTCGTTCAGAGGTGTTCAACTACGTTACAGGTGCAGAATTACAAGAAACGGAGGTAGAACAGCTGAATCTTCACTAAAACTGTTAAATATATTGATTATCACTTGATTACATGCAGTTCTTCACACCGGCAGCACTTCGGCATGGAATACAATAGAATAGTTATGGTTTCGCTCAAATGATCCACCGTATATATAGTGGTGATGGTTTCGCTCCAAGGACCATGTCCATATGAGCGAAACCTTACATGTATGAATAAGCGAAACTATCTCATGACAGATAAGGGAAACCTTGACCTAAATGTCTCTATGAGCGAAACTAGCTCACTAAACTCTATACACATTCTATTTTCTCATTAACCGTGCCCTAATCTATACAATACAATGTAAGACTCGATCCAAGACGAAATCAACATATGTAGTGCACCAACACTTTTGCACCACAACCACATTAGCCAGCCATTTGGGAAACTTCACTTCCCTAATCATCTTGCTTTTTAGTAGCCTTTCAACTTCTTCTTGGATGATCACATTTCGTTTCGGAGCAAATTTCCTTCTCTTTTGTTGGACCGGCTTAAATGATCTGTCAATACCAAGCTTATGTGTTATAATATGCTTGGAAATACCTGTCATATCCTCATGTTTCCATGCGAATGTCGACATCCTGCATTTCAAAAAGTTAGTTAATTGATTTTCAATATCCTGAGGGATATGGTTCCTACGAGCATCGAGAAATCCGGGTTATCCTGATCCAGGTTAATTTTCTTTACATCCTGCTCAGAAGCCTCAAGAATATCCTGGGCCCGCATCTTTAATTGCTGTGCTGCATTAGGCTTGGTAGAGGATTTCATGGATGATGAGTAACACTCCTTCGCTTCCTACTGGTCACCATCCACTTTGACAACTCCCCAAGGTGTAGGGATCTTGATGCACTGATGATAAGTTGATGGCACGGCTTTCATATCATGAATCCATGTCCTACCCAATATAATGTTATAGTAG
Source organism: Helianthus annuus (assembly GCF_002127325.2). Lineage (NCBI taxonomy): Eukaryota > Viridiplantae > Streptophyta > Magnoliopsida > Asterales > Asteraceae > Helianthus > Helianthus annuus. The sequence goes on along the minus strand of NC_035434.2, from coordinate 75,757,868 downwards.
GATAGTGAGTCCATCACGCAAAAGCGTTGTATTGAATTAAGCCCTTCAACGTATACGGGTAATTTTATCTCCCCTACGGTATTCCTGGCTTCTCCACTGAAACCGACAAGCATAGTGGATTTCGAAGTAATATCCATCGGGGATACATTCATTATTTTCAATGTCTCCAGCTGAATTATGTTGACGGAACTGCCGTTATCTACCAGTATCCTGCGCACAAAATGGTTAGCGACATACAATGTAATTACTAGAGCATCATGGTGAGGATCCTGAACAGTATCCCTATCATCACTATCAAAAGTGATCACTTTGTTTGTTGTGAGGGTCGTCATCCTGGTCGGCTTTTCTCCTCTTTCTGCCTTAGCTTCCTTTGCATGTCTCTTGGCCGCGGAATATGAAGTCCCGCAAATATCGGATCCTCCTGAAATAAAGTTAATTATTTTGGCATCTGCCGGAGGTGATGTTGCTCGTTCAGGATCCTGTCCTTTATTCTTCTTTCTTCCCAGTAGATCCTTTAGATACCCCTTGATCAGGAGGTAGCTTATTTCTTTCCTTAGAGCGATGCAATCCTCAGTGACATGTCCGAAATCCTCATGGAAGGCACACCATTTGGACTTATCCTTCCAATAAGCTTTTTGTTGATTCTTCCGAGGCCACCTGGCTTTGTCTCCTAAACCCTGCATAGCATACATCAATTCAGGTATATTAACATAAAAACAATATTCAGACAACTCAGGATACTCCTCAGGATCCTTGTCTTCAACAGCATTGACTTTTTTGCTATCATTTCTGCCATATCACTTTGAGCGATATGGTTTACACGAGGATTCTGATTTCCTGTTAGTTGACTCATAAGTTGTGTACGAATTCATTCTCTCTTGCATCTTTTTATCATCCTCCAGCCGAATGTATCTTAACGCCCTGTTAAGAGCTTCATCCAGATTCCTACAGGGATTCATTGCAAGATCCTGGTAAAATTGAGAATCTTTTTGCAACCCCATCTTGAAAGCTTGCACAGCTGTTGCAACATCAAGGTGCGGGATATCTAAGGATTCCCGGCTAAACTTATTCACATAATCCCTCAAGGATTCCTGGGGTCCTTGAGTTATCCTCTAAAGATCACTGGTTAGTTTCTCAAAACTTCGGCTGCAAGAAAATTGACTATTAGATAAATTAACCAAGTGAGCAAATGAAGTAATTGAGTGAGGAGGAACATTTAATAGCCATTTTAAGGCTGATCCTGTTAAGGTAGAACCAAAACCCTTGCACAGGCATGCTTCCTTGAGATTCGGAGGGATAGGGTTGATTTCCATCCTTTCCCTATACTGGGAAATATGCTCCTCAGGATCCGTGCTTCCATCGTAGAGCTTCATGTTGGGGGTCTGAAATCTTTTTGGGATTTCAGCATCACAGATAGGATGCACAAACCGGGATATCCTGTGACTGTCCTGGGATACTTCTGGAATCGGCTGGACCACCCCAGGCACACTGGATATCATGTCCTTTAGCTTCTGAAGCTCCCTAGATAATTGTTTTGGTCAAAAATCACACAAGGATAATGCAACCAAATCTGATTTTGTAAGGTATGATGCTTGGTTAATTGTATGAATAACAAGTATATGAAATCAACGATGAACACCGAGATTTATATGAGGAAAAAGCCCTTGATCTTTAGAAGATCTCCGGCATAAAAAACCTCGGGTGATGGAAACTACCGATCACCAAATATATTGCAAAAACAATAGTGATCCTTGTACAACTTCGGAAGAAAACAAGCTCAATACATTGAATTGCTAGTGTAAGTGTGTGTTTTTTGCTAAGTGTTTGTAGAGAATTTGAGTGTTGTGCGTTGTTTGTGTGGTGTGTACGACTTATGCCTTTTTTTGAGCTCGTTTTCCCCTTAAAATGATAAGAAAAATCAACTAACTAACTTCCCGAAAAAGGTGGAAGTCACCCATGACCACCACTAACGGTTATCTCTTCATTGAGCACGTGCCTAAGAAGCATATTCCACGAGATTCCAGCAAAGAAGTAGTCCACTACGTCCATTATCTACATTTACACATTAAAAACGTGACAATTGTAACAAAACATAAGTTCTGTTAAGGATCCTGGATCCTCAGACTCGTGATCCTCAGACTCGTGATCCTCAGACTCTGGATCCTCAGACTCTCTGCATCAGCCATTAAGGATCCGTGATCCATGCCTAGTCTCAGGATAGATGATCCTTAGCACAAAATCCATGCCCTAACAATTGCCCCCAATATGGCAGTTGTGATAAGGATTCACAGCTGTCTTATTTCCATTAGAAGCGGACTAGCCATTGCTGCTGGTAACTAGTCGTTACACTACTTGTCGTCACTGATAAGCCCTGCTATAATCATCATTGCAAAATATAGAGTTAGAGATGACTCCTCAAATGCCTTTACGGACAAGAAGATCCTTCTGTTTGTGGAGAATGAATCCTTCTTCACAGTTCGCTATTAACCTTCCTGCACTTTAATTTCTGCATAGACACTTTAACTGTTAGATAGCCCTGTCCGGCCTGGGTGGATGGTCCACGATTTTGCTGGTGAAATCCAGGCCAGATGATTTTGATACATAATGAATAGGTAATAACATTAAACTTTTTTAGCTACATCTATAGTTGTTTCTTCCCTTTTTATTTTTCATGTATGCTTTCTATTTTTAAAAATAGCATCACCAAACAACTGGAAAGTTATTGAAAATCTGATGATAATGTTACACTTTTAACAGAAAACTTGAAGTGTTCATATAAATGTGGATCAATGATCCTTAACCAAAAAGGATAAGAGAAAACTTTTAGCTTAGGAAAAGTTAGAATATAACATACTAGAGAATCCACGTTAGGATTCTAAATCGTTGTAAATTAATACTGAATAGATAAACTGTGAAAAGTAAAGTTTCAAGGATCCAGGATCCTTATTGTCAGAACTTGTATAGCTTTAAAGCTCCAAGATCCTACAAGAAAAACAAACTTGGGGCCAAGCCAAATAATTGGGAATGAACCCATAATAACTGGGGACAAGCCCAAATAAACTGGGGACAAGCCCAACAAGCTGGGGACAAGCCCAAATAAACTGGGGACAAGCCCAAATAAACGGATGTAAACTGGGGTCAAGCCCATATAACTTGTGTAAACTGGAGTACGGCCCTCACTGGCGACTATCCAAACTTGAGCGACATGAAAATTCCGAAACCTTAGCTAACGTGAAAACGTTAGAAACCTTAGGAACGGATGTATGGTACGTCTACCATTATACGTAGGATCCTAGGTATAGCTAGTACAATGTAATTGTCAGCCCCTAAAGCGAGTACTGGTCCCATTGCCATGAACTATACCAGGATCATCGTGCGCTACTGGCGAAACTGGGGTCAAGCCCAAACTGGGGACAAGCCCAAAACTGGGGACAAGCCCAAATAACTGGGGACAAGCCCAAATAACTGGGGACAAGCCCATAAACTTTGGAGAGTTGGCCAACCACTTTGATCTTCTGTAAAATGATAACAACTCTGCAAAAGCTTAAACTTTGTGAAAATAGATGTTAACTGATTAACATCTTTAACTTAATAAGTATAAAATGAATGAAAATGAAAATGAAAGTAATGTGTTACCAAATGTAGAATCATATATCCTTTGAGGATCCTGGATCCTTAATCAGAATACCGGTATCGCTGAGGATCCCTGATCCTTCTTACTTAAAGTATTTTTTGAGATGAACAGTGTGACAACTCGAGTTTCCAAGACTTCCATCCTTGCATTTATTGCACGTTAATAGTTTAGGTGGTTTGTTTTTATGACTTGTTTGTTTCACAACGATACACGCTTGTGATACGTACACGCTTGTAATAGTACCGTAATGGATATGTGTTATATGGTGTGCTCTATAAGTGTATAAGTATGTATGTTGAGGTATGCTTTATTTTAATAATTGTAAAATGAAACTAATTAGGCCAAACACCATCCCACGAAAACTCATATGGACGAACACCACCCTTTGGCAAAAACACATGGGCTTTGGCCCAGTAACGTTTAGATAAAGAGTCTTGTTCTTAACCTTTACGTGAAACCAATAACTGATAGAAACCCTAGACATCTCTTTCCCTCTCTCGCTACCTAGTGAAACTCTACGGCAGTCTTGAACCTCGGAATCCACTTCATCGATTAAAGTAACACGGTTCCGTATAGGTTGGTAATCGATTTCTTATGAGTATTTGATCGAAATCACCGGTTTACTTGATGTCATGAATGATCTGTTATCATGTAATGATTATGTATGTTTTGATCCGTATGATAATAATATGTATGATCCGATTTAAAAACCTGTTGTGTGACGAATGCTATTATGTGGATTAGATCATGTAACAGCATGTAAACATTAACCTAGTGTCAGTCATAGATGTTGGTTTGATAATAGTTATAATGATGATCGTTAATCTTTGAGAATATGTTATGTAAGGTTGTCAGCCATATAGGTAGACTTTATTGAATATTATTGAGGTTTGCATGTGAAATCAAATGAATAAATGAATAAGAACCACTCGATCGGCTTTGCATTCAGAGTTGCACATGAGTTTGTCAGAAAGCATATGGGTTATCTGTTTGCAACTTTGGTTTTTGTTTAGCATGATGGTGATGACCTGACAACTTGCCATGTGCTGTTGACTACATGGTGAATGATGTTAATTGTATTTGATGATTTTGATCTAGTGATGGTTTGGCAATTGTGCATTATCGGCCACTGTATCCATTTTCTTTTTGGTCCAATGATCCTTGGCGGTTATGATAAATGCCGGCCACTAGGGCAGGTAAAGTTCTGTCATATTTTGTTTATTATTGCTGAAACAAATACAACGAAATCCGAGTTTTGGCATGATAACATGGGGTTCGACGTTTAATTGGACTTGGAGAGTCCGAGTTTTTAAGGGGGCAGCCCCTCCCCATGTCCGACTTTTGTGAAGATCCCCACCCCCCTCATATGTCCGAGTTTCAAGCATAGAATCCCCACCCCTCTTGTCCGACTTTGTGGCCCTGTTCTCCTTATGTCCCGAGTGTTAATGCATAAAGTGATGTCTGAACCTTATAACATATATTTAAGGGGTCCGAGTTCTTCTTGCATGATATTTATTGTCTGACTTTTAGGGTTGTTATGCATAGCTTGAGTTTAAAGTGATTTCGGCGCAACTGATAACCTTGTTAGTTAATAGCTCTGTTAGTTATTAATTCTGTTAAGTTATGCATGAAACTCCGTTAATTATGTAGCTATTAATCATGTCAGTATGTTATGTGTATGATAACTCTGATTAATTCTGCATGATTCTCTTATGTATGTTCTCTATGCTAAGTGCGTAAATCTTGCCAAGTGTGGAACCTCGTTAAACCTGTTAAACGCCGTTAGACATGTTAATGGTTGATATTGTGCGAATAAATTGAAGAAAGCCTTTATGTGAAACGTGGATTGTATGAATGTGATTAACTGACGCATGATGCATGATATCAGCTGTCGAACACGCTCTATAGTATTAATTGCATGCGAAATCTTACGAACAAGTACTGATCGAATATACGTGTACACTTTAGGATTTGATGATCACTTTCGAGCACATAACCTAGCACACCGAGCAAACCAAGGTGAGTTCACACAGCCAAGGCATGGGGTTCCCAGGGTGGGAATGGGATTGGATTACTTTATTGTACGTACTCAGTTGATAGAACCTAACGATAAGGATACGACTAGACTAGTAACACTTATTGAACTGATCTTCGCACACCTGCCAAGGGTTGGCCGTGATATTATGACTGACTTCGCACACCTGCCTTTGGAAGGCCGCGAACTGAAATTTACTAATCTTCGCACACCTGCCTGGGAGGCCGCGATACAGATAAACCTAGTCTAGAATACTCGGGATGAACATCCCCTAATATCTTCGCATACCTGCCTGGGAGGCCGCGATGGAAACTAATACGATACATGTCATAACGAACGAACATTCTACTACTCACACTATACTATCACTGAACTGTTAACTGTGAACTCGCTCAACTAGTTGTTGATCCTCTGTTACATGCCTTGCAGGTCGTTAGATACTTATGGAGCTTGCACAGGGAGGAGCAGGTCGTTGTGGAGCATGGATTATGTTTTGAAACTTATTGAACTTATATTACACATTTGGGTTTTCGTACTTATGCTTCCGCTACACTTTGAAACTATGATTATGTTTCAACACCTATCGTATTGAAAGATTGGTTTACATTTATTATTTTTGGTATTAATTACATGTTCAATATGATTGGTGGCTTGATCCTGGTCAGTCACGCTCCCAAGCGGTGATACTCCGCAGGTGGATTTTGGGGGTGTGACAAACAGCATTCCAAGCTCTTGGTAGGAGATCACCATCCATTGTTAACAAATGATATGCCCCCTTTCCTGATTCAGCTTCAATTAACTAGGGACCTTGAAATCTTCTGAACCTGACATTCTTGTTGTATGCTCCAGCATTTTTTGTTGATAACTGGCAATTTCCCTTTTTTCTGACTTTGAGCAAAAGCTTCTTCTTAAGATGCAGATGTTATGTTGGTTGGTGTAGAATATTACTGTGTCTTTGACAAGCATCACACTTCTTTGCATAATCCACAACATCCTTCTTCGTGGTAGGCCTATAGTATGTTGTTCTAAGGATCCTTGAGAATAGTGCTCTGCCCCTAGTGTGGTTTCCACAGTCTCCTTGACTTTGAAAACTTTAGGATTTTGTCCTGTAGGGATCTCTCCATGTTGTATATATCTTAGGATTGGAAGGATCCAGGATCCTGAATTCGACTGTGCAGGATCACCAGGTATGATTGAAGAATCCTCCACTATCTCCATGGCTACGTGATCCTCAATTGCAGGAGTTAAAACATGGGTGATGAGTATTTTTCACATCTTCTGGCATCTTTAGGAATGATCCAAGGTTAGTTAAAGCGTCAGCTTCTGCATTTTCTTCCATGGGTACTTGTGATAGACTGAAAAAAGCAAAAGAATCTGCCAGTTTCCTGACTATTTCTAAGTACTTAATTAGCTTTTCGCCTTTGATAGTGTAAAAACCATTATAATGATTAGTAATTAATAGAGAATCTACATATACTTGAAGATACCTCATCCTCATATTATTAGCTAATTGCAAACCAGCTATCAAGGCCTCATACTCTACCTCATGATTAGTGGTTTGGAATTCACATGCAATGGATTGGGGTATAATGTCCCCCTGTGGCGATTTTAGTAGTGTGCTTTGTCTAGTTCCTTTAACATCTGAAGCTCCATCCGTGAGGAGTGTCTAAGGATCCTTGGTCTTCTCAAGTTGTTGAACTTCTAATTCAGCTTCCCTTTGTAGATCACTACTGAAATCAGCCATAAAGTCAGCTAAAGCTTGGGACTTGATGGCAGTCCTGGGTTCATACTTAATGTCATATGCAATAAGCTTGATTGCCCACTTTGCCATTCTACCTGACATTTGAAGTTTCCTGAGAACATTCTTGATAGAAAGGTTAGTTTTCACAATAATGGTGTGAGTTTCTAAATAATGTCTATGTTTAGCAGAAGCCATAATTAAATCAAGAATTAATTTCTCTAAATGAGAATACCTGGCCTCAGCGTCAAGTAGAATTTTACTTACATAGTATACCGGATGTTGAGAGCCTACATTTATTATTTTTGGTATTAATTACATGTTCAATATGATTGGTGGCTTGATCCTGGTCAGTCACGCTCCCAAGCGGTGATACTCCGCAGGTGGATTTTGGGGGTGTGACAGATTGGTATCAGAGCCATTGGTTATAGAGAACTTGGTTTTAATATGGGAAAACGTTTTTATTAAATCCAGACTATAACCAGAACAGTGCTCTCAACGATCCACAACGACGCTTCGCTCCACGTGCAAGACTCAACATTCTAGGTAATAAGGTTTATGTTTATTGCCTACTTGCTAAAATTGCATAGAACCTTGCTCGTAGTATGCTTACATTACTGTGCTCACTACCTGTTACTGCTTGAGAACACCTATGTTCCTACACTTTTCTGTCATCGCACTACTCGCGAACCATTCATACTTATGCTACCTTTACTGTTCGATCATGTCTGGACGTGTTGACATGACTCAAGCCCAGTTGACGGCTCTCATTAACGAACAAGTTGCTGCGGCGCTTGCAGCCGCACAAGCAGGAGGTATAACCTGCTATTCCAGACCTATCCTAGGATGTTAGATCCTACTCTCGTAACCCAACTCTCGCGCTTGACCTTGACCTATCTTTCTCGCGCAACGGGTCAGAACGCACAGCAACCTGTCTGCACATTCAAGAACTTCATGGCCTGTCGTCCTAGCACATTCAGTGGCACAGAAGGAGCAGTGGGACTACTCCATTGGTTTGGGAAGCTCGAGTCAGTATTCGAGATGTGTGAATGCCCTGAGGCTCGCAGGGTCAAGTACGCCACTGGTACTTTGGAAGGAATCGCGCTAACCAGGTGGAACGCGCAAGTTCAGATATTAGGGCTGGCAGCTGCTAACGCCACCCCTTGGAACGATTTTAAGGAACTCATTAAAAGGGGAATACTGCACGCGTGATGACATCCACAAGTTGGACGTGGAGCTTTACCATTTGAAAATGACGGGGTCAGAAATTGAAGCTTATAAGAAACGGTCGAACGAACTGGCCATCTTGTGTCCAACCATGGTGGACCCTCCAAGCAAGCGTATCGAATTGTACCTCAAGGGTCTAGCCTCAGAGATTCAGAGCCATGCTACATTGGCTAACCTCGACAATATCCAAGACATTCAGCATCTTGCTCATCGCCTCACGGATCAGGCAGTGGAACAGAACAGGCTGCCTAGTTGTATCAGCGCTATTACTACCGCTACCACTTCTGCTACTCCCGCTACTCCTAGTGACAACAAGCGGAAATGGGATGGGTATTCCAGCAAGGGTTCAGCTACCGTTCGGTCTCAAGCACAGCAGCAGCGCAAGAATAGTGATCACCAGAGCCGAGTCAGCCAACTTCTGGTGGTCAAGGGCAGGGTGGATATCGGGGAATTCACCCAATGTGTAACTAATGCAACAGACATCACGGTGGTTAGTGCGACGAGGGACGTTGCCAGAGGTGTCTCAAGATGGGCCATGAAGCTAAGGATTTAGGAGCCCACGGCCTGCAAATCGGAATCGCCAGCAGCAACAGCAAGCAGGAATCCTATGCAAAGAAAAGATTGTTCGCATTCCTCGTTCTGGTCAATAACCTCTCGAAGTTCAAGGCGACAAGAGTGGTGCTGTGGTTGGCATCACCTCTTTCTTGAAGGCTCAGAATTGTTTGCGGAAGGGCCACACCGTAATTCTGGCACTTGTCACTGACGCATCAGTAAAGGAAAAGAAGTTGGAAGACCATCCAGTTGTACGCGACTTTCCTCAGGTGTTTCCTGAAGATTTACCCGGTTTACCGCCTCATCGCCAAGTCGAATTCCAGATTGAGTTAGCTCCAGGAGCAGCACCCATAGCTCGAGCACCGTATCGCTTAGATCCATCAGAATCGGAAGAACTATCGTCGCAGCTACAAGAAATCTTGGATAAGGGATTTATCCGACCTATCTCTTCGCCTTGGGGAGCTACAAGAACTTTTGGATACCAAATATCTGTGAAAAAGAAGGATGGCACCTTCAGGATGTGAGATTGATTACCGTGAACTGAACAAGGTCACAGTGAAGAACCGTTATCCTCCTCCACGCATTGACAACTTATTCGACCAGTTGCAAGGGTCGAGTTACTACTCCAAGGTTGATCTAAGGTCTGGTTATCATCAGCTGAGAGTCCGGGATGAGGACGTCTCCAAGATAGCATTCAGAACTCGCTGCAGCCATTACGAGTTCCTAGTCATGCCATTCGGGCTTACGAACGCGCCTACAGTCTTCATGGATCTCATGAACGGGGTGTGCAAACCCTACCTTGACAAGTTCGTCATTGTCTTCATCGACGCCATTCTGATTTACTCCAAGAGTCAGGAGGAACACGAACAGCACCTACGATTGATCTTGGAACTGCTACGAAAGGAACAGTTGTACGCTAAGTTTTCGAAATGCGACTTCTGGCTTCGTGAAGTCCACTTCTTAGGCCATGTGGTGAACAGGGATGGGATTCATGTCGATCCATCCAAGGTAGATTCGATCAGGAACTGGCCTGCACCGCGTACACCGACAGAAATACGCCAATTCTTGGGTTTGGCGGGGTATTACAGGCGATTCATTAAAGACTTCTCTAAGATCGCGCAGCCGCTTACTATGTTGACACAGAAAGGTGTTACCTATCGTTGGGGTAATACACAAGAAACGACTTTTCGGTATTTAAAGGATAGGCTTTGCAGCGCACCTATTCTCTCATTGCCAGAGGGCACGGACGATTTGTGGTCTATTGTGACGCATCGATACAGGGGCTTGGTTGTGTATTGATGCAGCGGGATAAGGTTATTGCTTACGCTACTTGTCAACTCAAGATTCACGAACGGAACTACACGACGCACGATTTAGAGCTGGGAGCTGTTGTTTTCGCACTTAAGATATGGCGACACTACCTGTACGGTACCAGTTGCACGATTTACACCGATCACAGGAGTCTCGAGCATATTCTTAAGCAAAAGGATTTGAACATGCGTCAGCGGAGATGGGTTGAACTACTGAACGACTACGAATGTGCCATCAAGTATCATCCAGGCAAGGCCAATGTTGTGGCCGACGCCTTCAGTCGAAAGGACACCCTACCTAAGCGCGTGCGAGCGCTACAACTTACTATTCAGTCCAGTCTTCCTGCACAGATACGAGCTGCTCAGATAGAAGCATTGAAACCCGAAAACGTCATGGCTGAAGCCTTACGCGGTTCAAGGCAACGAATGGAACAAAAGGAAGACGGCGCCTACTATGTAACGGGGCGTATTTGGGTCCCACTTTATGGCGGTTTACGAGAGCTTGTGATGGACGAAGCACACAAGTCTCGCTACTCGGTACATCCAGGGTCGGACAAAATGTACCACGACATCAGAACTACTTATTGGTGGCCTAGCATGAAGGCCCACATCGCCACCTATGTTGGCAAGTGCTTGACCTGTGCAAGAGTCAAGGCTGAATATCAGAAACCCGCAGGCCTACTTCAGCAACCCAGGATACCACAGTGGAAATGGGAAGAGATTTCCATGGATTTTGTTACAGGCCTACCCAGATCCCAGCGTGGGAATGATACTATATGGGTGATCGTGGATCGACTCACCAAATCTGCACACTTTCTGGCTATAAAGGAAACGGATAAGTTCTCCACTCTCGCAGACATCCATCTTAAAGAAGTTGTTTCGAGGCACGGGGTGCCCATCTCCATCATTTCGGATCGGGATGCACGATTCACGTCAGAGCTATGGCAAGCGATGCATAAATCTTTCGGCTCACGATTAGACATGAGCACAGCATACCATCCTCAGACCGATGGGCAGTCTGAGCGAACAATCCAAACTCTTGAAGACATGCTTCGAGCATGTGTTATCGATTTCGGCAATGGCTGGGAAAAACATCTCCCTTTGGTGGAGTTTTCTTACAATAATAGTTATCACACCAGCATACAAGCCGCTCCATTCGAGGCATTGTACGGGCGTAAATGCCGGTCACCTCTCTGTTGGGCAGAGGTGGGGGATAGTCAGATTACGGGTCCAGAGATTGTAGTGGACGCCACAGAAAAGATTGCAAAGATACGACAACGCATGGCGGCAGCACGCGACCGTCAGAAAGCCAACGCGGATAAGCGTAAGAAACCGTTGGAATTTCAGGTCGGGGACCGGGTTTTACTTAAAGTCTCACCCTGGAAGGGTGTGGTTCGATTTGGTAAACGAGACAAACTCAATCCACGGTATGTTGGACCGTTCGAAATCACTGAAAGAATAGGCCCAGTAGCCTACAGACTGAACCTACCAGCTGAACTCGGTGCAGTTCACAATGTCTTTCACGTGTCGAATCTGAAGAAGTGCCTGTCAGATGAGACCCTCATAGTTCCTTTTAAGGAACTCACTATCGGCGAGCGGGTGCAGTTCGTCGAGGAACCAGTTGAAATCACGGACCGGGATGTTAAGGTCCTAAAACACAAGAGAATCGCTCTTGTTCGAGTTCGTTGGAACTCCCGTCGTGGCCCAGAGTTCACCTGGGAATGAGAAGATCAAATGAAACTCAAGTATCCCCAGTTGTTTGATAACAGTGCAACCACTACTGAGGCTGAAGCTACTACAGAATTTCGGGACGAAATTCCAAATCAACGGGGGGATGATGTGACACCCCAGGAAAACCAGTAAACGATACAACTTACCTAGCTTCCTCAGTAACCGCATGCTAAATTTCGGGACGAAATTTCTTTCAAGTTGGGGATAATGTGACAACTCGAGTTTCCAAGACTTCCATCCTTGCATTTATTGCACGTTAATAGTTTAGGTGGTTTGTTTTTATGACTTGTTTGTTTCACAACGATACACGCTTGTGATACGTACACGCTTGTAATAGTACCGTAATGGATATGTGTTATATGGTGTGCTCTATAAGTGTATAAGTGTGTATGTTGAGGTATGCTTTATTTTAGTAATTGTAAAATGAAACTAATTAGGCCAAACACCATCCCACGAAAACTCATATGGACGAACACCACCCTTTGGCAAAAACACATGGGCTTTGGCCTAGTAACGTTTAGATAAAGAGTCTTGTTCTTAACCTTTACGTGAAACCAATAAGTGATAGAAACCCTAGACATCTCTTTCCCTCTCTCGCTACCTGGTGAAACTCTATGGCAGTCTTGAACCTCGGAATCCACTTCATCGATTAAAGTAACACGGTTCCGTATAGGTTGGTAATCGATTTCTTATGAGTATTTGATCGAAATCACCGGTTTACTTGATGTCATGAATGATCTGTTATCATGTAATGATTATGTATGTTTAGATCCGTATGATAATAATATGTATGATCCGATTTAAAAACCTGTTGTGTGATGAATGCTATTATGTGGATTAGATCATGTAACAGCATGTAAACATTAACCTAGTGTCAGTCATAGATGTTGGTTTGATAATAGTTATAATGATGATCGTTAATCTTTGAGAATATGTTATGTAAGGTTGTCAGCCACTATAGGTAGACTTTATTGAATATTATTGAGGTTTGCATGTGAAATCAAATGAATAAATGAATAAGAACCACTCGATCGGCTTTGCATTCATAGTTGCACATGAGTTTGTCAGAAAGCATATGGGTTATCTGTTTGCCACTTTGGTTTTTGTTTAGCATGATGGTGATGACCTGACAACTTGCCATGTGCTGTTGACTACATGGTGAATGATGTTAATTGTATTTGATGATTTTGATCTAGTGATGGTTTGGCAATTGTGCATTATCGGCCACTGTATCCAGTTTCTTTTTGGTCCAATGATCCTTGGCGGTTATGATAAATGCCGGCCACTAGGGCAGGTAAAGTTCTGTCATATTTTGTTTATTATTGCTGAAACAAATACATTGAAATCCGAGTTTTGGCATGATAACATGGGGTCCGACTTTTAATTGGACTTGGAGAGTCCGAGTTTTTAAGGGGGCAGCCCCTCCCCATGTCCGACTTTTGTGAAGATCCCCACCCCCCTCACATGTCCGAGTTTCAAGCATAGAATCCCCACCCCTCTTGTCCGACTTTGTGGCCCTGTTCTCCTTATGTCCCGAGTGTTAATGCATAAAGTGATGTCCGAACCTTATAACATATATTTAAGGGGTCCGAGTTCTTCTTGCATGATATTTATTGTCTGACTTTTAGGGTTGTTATGCATAGCTTGAGTTTAAAGTGATTTCGGCCCAACTGATAACCTTGTTAGTCAATAACTCTGTTAGTTATTAATTCTGTTAAGTTATGCATGAAACTCCGTTAATTATGTAGCTATTAATCATGTCAGTATGTTATGTGTATGATAACTCTGATTAATTCTGCATGATTCTCTTATGTATGTTCTCTATGCTAAGTGCGTATATCTTGCCAAGTGTGGAACCTCGTTAAACCTGTTAAACGCCGTTAGACATGTTAATGGTTGATATTGTGCGAATAAATTGAAGAACGCCTTTATGTGAAACGTGGATTGTATGAATGTGATTAACTGACGCATGATGCATGATATCAGCTGTCGAACACGCTCTATAGTATTAATTGCATGCGAAATCTTACGAACAAGTACTGATCGAATATACGTGTACACTTTAGGATTTGATTGATCACTTTCGAGCACATAACCTAGCATACCGAGCAAACCAAGGTGAGTTCACACGGCCAAGGCATGGGGTTCCCAGGGTGGGAATGGGATTGGATTACTTTATTGTACGTACTCAGTTGATAGAACCTAACGATAAGGATACGACTAGACTAGTAACACTTATTGAACTGATCTTCGCACACCTGCCAAGGGTTGGCCGCGATATTATGACTGACTTCGCACACCTGCCTTTGGAAGGCCGCGAACTGAAATTTACTAATCTTCGCACACCTGCCTGGGAGGCCGCGATACAGATAAACCTAGTCTAGAATACTCGGGATGAACATCCCCTAATATCTTTGCATACCTGCCTGGGAGGCCGCGATGGAAACTAATACGATACATGTCATAACGAACGAACATTCTACTACTCACGCTATACTATCACTGAACTGTTATCTGTGAACTCGCTCAACTAGTTGTTGATCCTCTGTTACATGCCTTGCAGGTCGTTAGATACTTATGGAGCTTGCACAGGGAGGAGCAGGTCGTTGTGGAGCATGGATTATGTTTTGAAACTTATTGAACTTATGTTACACATTTGGGTTTTCGTACTTATGCTTCCGCTATACTTTGAAACTATGATTATGTTTGAACACCTATCATATTGAAAGATTGGTTTACATTTATTATTTTTGGTATTAATTACATGTTCAATATGATTGGTGGCTTGATCCTGGTCAGTCACGCTCCCAAGCGGTGATACTCCGCAGGTGGATTTTGGGGGTGTGACAAACAGCATTCCAAGCTCTTGGTAGGAGATCACCATCCATTGTTAACAAATGATATGCCCCTTTCCTGATTCAGCTTCAATTAACTAGGGACCTTGAAATCTTCTGAACCTGACATTCTTGTTGTATGCTCCAGCCATTTTTTGTTGATAACTGGCCATTTCCCTTTTTTCTGACTTTGAGCAAAAGCTTCTTCTTAAGATGCAGATGTTATGTTGGTTGGTGTAGAATATTACTGTGTCTTTGACAAGCATCACACTTCTTTGCATAATCCACAACATCCTTCTTCGTGGTAGGCCTATAGTATGTTGTTCTAAGGATCCTTGAGAATAGTGCTCTACCCCTAGTGTGGTTTCCACAATCTCCTTGACTTTGAAAGCTTTAGGATTTTGTCCTGTAGGGATCTCTCCATGTTGTATATATCTTAGGATTGGAAGGATCCAGGATCCTGAATTCGACTGTGCAGGATCACCAGGTATGATTGCAGAATCCTCCACTATCTCCATGGCTACGTGATCCTCAATTGCAGGAGTTAAAACATGGGTGATGAGTATTTTTCACATCTTCTGGCATCTTTAGGAATGATCCAAGGTTAGTTAAAGCGTCAGCTTCTGCATTTTCTTCCATGGGTACTTGTGATAGACTGAAAAAAGCAAAAGAATCTGCCAGTTTCCTGACTATTTCTAAGTACTTAATTAGCTTTTCGCCTTTGACAGTGTAAAAACCATTATAATGATTAGTAATTAATAGAGAATCTACATATACTTGAAGATACCTCATCCTCATATTATTAGCTAATTGCAAACCAGCTATCAAGGCCTCATACTCTACCTCATGATTAGTGGTTTGAAATTCACATGCAATGGATTGGGGTATAATGTCCCCCTGTGGCGATTTTAGTAGTGTGCTTTGTCTAGTTCCTTTAACATCTGAAGCTCCATCCGTGAGGAGTGTCTAAGGATCCTTGGTCTTCTCAAGTTGTTGAACTTCTAATTCAGCTTCCCTTTGTAGATCACTACTGAAATCAGCCATAAAGTCAGCTAAAGCTTGGGACTTGATGGCAGTCCTGGGTTCATACTTAATGTCATATGCAATAAGCTTGATTGCCCACTTTGCCATTCTACCTGACATTTGAAGTTTCCTGAGAACATTCTTGATAGAAAGGTTAGTTTTCACAATAATGGTGTGAGTTTCTAAATAATGTCTATGTTTAGCAGAAGCCATAATTAAATCAAGAATTAATTTCTCTAAATGAGAATACCTGGCCTCAGCATCAAGTAGAATTTTACTTACATAGTATACCGGATGTTGAGAGCCTTCATGATCCTTAACTAGGATCACACTTACTGCTTTAGCTGAAATAGCTAAGTATAAGGATAACGATTCTCCATTTTCTGGTTTCATCAGGGCTGGTGCTGAGGATAGATAATCCTTAAGAACCTTAAGTGCAGCTTCATGCTTATCAGTCCACTCAAACTTGTCTTGAGCAATTTGTCTACCTCTTCTTGGATAATGGCATTCCTTTCAAGTGCAAACTTTCTCCTATCATATCTTCATGTTTCCAAGCGAAGGTAGATTTTCTTCTTTCCAAGAAGGATACTAAATCCTGCTCAATACTGTCTAGGATCCCGGATCCTATAAAAATTTTGGATCCAGGATCCTCTGGGTATAATATAATATCCTTGACGTCTTGCTCTCTTGCCTCCATGATGTCTTGCTCCTTAGAGGCTGGCTTCATTGAAGAAGTGTAACAGTTCTTTGCCTCATGCTGATCACTTCCTATCTTCACCATATCTCATAGAGTTGGGACCTTGACACATTGATGATATGTTGAGGGGGACTGCCTTCATATCGTGTATCCATGGCCTGCCAAAGATAACATTACAGCAAGATAAGCAATCAATAACATAGAATTATCATAATTTACTCCCTCTATGTAGATAGGAAGTTTGGTGTCCCCCAATGTAATCTTTGTCTCTACAGTGAATCCCACAAGGATAGATGATCTTGGGACAATATCAGATATAAGGATGTTCAATTTTTTTGAGGACATCCAACTGGATTATGTTCACTGAGCTTCTCCCATCAATGATAATCCTACGAACAAAATGGTTAGATATAAATAATGTAATAACAAACCGTCATGATGAGGATCATGTATGTCGACACGGTCATCCCCATCAAAGTATATGACTTTTTCCTGGGTAAGGATGGAAGTTCGAACAGGTCTGTCCCTATTCTCCATCTTTGTTTCCTTTGCACGTTTTTTTAGTTGCTGAGAACCTCCGGAGATGAAATGAATGATTTGAGCATCGGACGGTGGAGGAGGAGCTTTTTCAGGAACTTTCTCAGGATCCTTGATCCTTGACTTTTTCCTTCCAAGCAATTCCTTCAAGTATCCTTTGCTCAAAAGATAACCTATCTCCTTCCTTAATGCTATGCACTCATCTGTGAGATGACCAGAATCCCCATGGTAAGCACACCATTTCGATTCGTCTTTGGTGGCAGGCGGTTTGTCGTCCTTCCTTGGCCACCTAGCCTTGTCACCTAAACTCTGCATATAAAGGATTAGTTAATTATTATCAGCAAAAAAACAATATTCAGAAATAGGAGGATAATCCTGATCATCTTCCTCTTGTTCCACAGCATGCACACTCTGGTTGTCATGCTCGGAGTATTGCTTGGATCAGTTATCCTTGAGATAGGATCCTTATTTGTCTTGCTTTGAGGATCCTGACAATCTCTCGTGGATCCTTTTGTCATCCTCTAAACGAATGAACCTAAGGGCACTGTTTCTTTCCTCATCTAAGTTCCTGCAAGGGGTCATGACAAGATCATCATTGAACATTGAATCCCTAAGCAAACCCATTTTAAAGGCTTCTAGAGCTGTAGCAACATATAAGTTAGGGATTTCTAAGGATTCTTTACTGAATTTAATTATGTAATCCCTTAATGATTCATTATGACCTTGGGTGATCCTATATAAGTCACTAGTTAATCATTCAAATCTCCTACTGCATGAGAATTGGCTAATAAACAAATTAACTAGATTAGCAAATGAAGTAATAAGGTAAGGAGGAAGACTTAGCAACCATTTTAACGCTGATCCGGTAAGTGTGGATCCAAAGCCCTTGCACAAGCAACCAGATTCGGTGTCTGAAACCTCTTCGGTATCTCTGCATCACAAATAGGTGGTGCAAAATGAGATATCTAGTGGCTTTCATCAGGAATTTCAGGAATGGGCTTAACCACTCCTGGAACGTTGGATATTATATCCCTAAGTTTCTGCAATTCCTTAGCCATAGCTTGGTTGATACCTGTATCCTGCACAAAGCCATGGTTAGCATTGCAAAAATTATTCAAAGTGTTACCTCCTGAATGATTCAAGTTTGGAATTCCAGATGTGAATCCATGTTGGCGGGATTCTGGCATAACCGAGGGACCAGAGGAAGCAATGGTCTGCATCGGTATGAAGTCTCCTAGATGAACGTCTGAACTTCCGGGTTGCACACTCCTTAAGTATCCTTGATCCTGGAAGATGTTGGATCCTTGATGTGCTGTGAATGAAGATCTTGGAGGATAATTCATGGATCCGGAAACTTGTGATGAAGATCCTTGAACCTGGAAGGAGGAACCTTGAACCTGAGAGGATCCGTGAACCTGAGAGGATCCTTGAACCTGGGAGGAGGATCCCTAAACCTGAGAGGATCCTTGAACCTAAGAGGATCCTTAAACCTGGGAGGAGGATCCCTAAACCTGAGAGGATCCTTGAACCAGAGAGGATCCTTGAACCTGAGAGGATCCTTGAACCTGAGAGGGTCCTTGAACCCGAGAGGATCCTTGAACCCGAGAGGATCCTTGAACCTGAGAGGATCCTTGAACCTGAGAGGATCCTTGAACCTGAGAGGAGGATCCCTGAATTGGCTGCGTCCCCATGCATCCTCCTAAACTGGTGAAGAATCCCTGATGCTGAAATGAGGATCCTGAAGGATGGAAAGAGGATCCTCGAGCCTGAGACATTACCGATGATCCAGAACGCATTCCTATTGATGCACCCTGGTATTGGACATCTGGAGCTGCAAAGTGATGGGAAGTTATGACCGGAGTGTCGAAATTCAAAGATCTGGGCATCAATGGGGAATGATCCTCTGCTGATTTTATCAATTTCGCGAAGGATCCTGCCATTAGTTTTGACCTGCTGCTGCATGTGATCCT
This sequence comes from Helianthus annuus, assembly GCF_002127325.2. Classification (NCBI taxonomy): domain Eukaryota; kingdom Viridiplantae; phylum Streptophyta; class Magnoliopsida; order Asterales; family Asteraceae; genus Helianthus; species Helianthus annuus. Next base: position 75,738,580 of record NC_035434.2, on the reverse strand, counting down.
TCATCTGCACAATCAAAGCATAAAAATCATTGTTAGTAAGTGTAGAGGAAGAAACAACAATTGGTTTTGTGAAAACAGGGGTTGTCTTCTTCGGAGAATTCTCAGCATTCTTCTGGAATGCAAGGGGGAGATGATGCAAAGGCGGAATGCCCTGTGAAAAAGTGACCGCCGACATAGAACTTGGAGTAGTTTTCCTTGAGAAGCCATGTGGTTGAAGGTAATGAACCGAAATGAATGAAATGAACAAAATTTCTCAGAATTGAAGCACCAATTGCCCCACGGTGGGCGCTAAACTGTTTTGGTCAAAAATCACACAAGGATAATGCAACCAAATCTGATTTTGTGAGGTATGATGCTTGGTTAATTGTATGAATAACAAGTATATGAAATCAACGATGAACACCAAGATTTATACGAGGAAAAAGCCCTTGATCTTTAGAAGATCTCCGGCTCATGTTTGATCTTGAGGCCATTGAAAACAGTGTAGCAAAAAGTTTTGAAAATAGAAAACCAAGTAGTGATTTTGCAGAAGCTTTTAGTAGAAATAGCACCACTTGCCCCACAGTGGGCGCCAAATTGTTTTGGTCAAAAATTACCGAAGCAATTAAGTGATCAAATTAGTTAAGTGAGGTAGTGTGCTAGAAACGTGTGTTGAAAATATTCAAGTTAAGTTGTTTGTAAAAACAGGTTCAGGATACGGCTCAGGATACAGAGCTGTATCTATGATCAAACAATGAGCTAAAAAGTAAAAGGATGACACAGGATGTACGAGGAAAGCCCTTGATCAATCTAGATCGTTGGCACAAAACCTCGGGAGCTGACAATCGCAACTGCCTTATTCTTCTATTACTACAAATATCAGGATACAGTGCAGGATATGATGCGGATCAACTAGGTGTTACAATCTAATCTGAGTACAAGTGTTTGTGTGTAGTGATTGCTAGTAGCTAGAGAGCAAAGTGTGTGAATGAGAGTGAGTGCCTTAATCTGATCCGATCATACTATTTATAGTTAAACGAAAACAACTAACTATCCTAATAAACTGGGATGCTTCAAATATTCCCCAAATTAACGTTGCAGTCCTGGTCTTTCGGGTTCAACATCTTTAATCTAACCGATTTGCCCGAGTCTTGGGGGGAAGAAGTCTTCTTGAACGTTGGAGACTTGCACCTCCTAATCTGCACGTGATTAATTCAGTTAATACCAGGATATCATACCAGGATGTTACCAATATCCTGATCCGGTATCCTGATCACAAATAAACAATCAAAGTAAGAATATTAGTCAGGATATATGCTCAGAAAATAGCCCATAACAGAGGCTAAGGCTGAACGGGGAGATAAGCCGACCAGGATGACAACTCTTACAACTGATAAATGATAACGCTTGATAGTGATGACCGGGATAGCATCCAGGATCCTCATCACGATGGTTTGGTAATCACTTTATATATTGCTAATCATTTTGTGCGCATGATACTGGTGGAAAACGGCAGTTCTGTCAACATTATCCAGCTGGAATCACTGAAGAGAATGAACATTCCCGAGATGGAGATCACTTCAAAATCCACTGTACTTGTAGGGTTCAGTGGAGAGGCCAAGAATACTGTGGGAGAAATAAAATTGCCAGTATATGTTGAGGGAGTGAATTCAATGAAACGTTTCCGTGTCATGGATTCGTTATCCTACTACAATATTATATTGGGTAGACCATGGATCCATTATATGAAGGCTGTCCCATCAACCTATCATCAGTGTATCAAGATTCCTACCCCTTAGGGAGTTGTCAAGGTGGAAAGCGATCAGCAGGAGGCAAAAGAATGTTATTCTTCCTCAATGAAGTCTTCAACAAAGCCTAAAGCAGGATAGCAATTAAAGATACGAGCCCAGGATATCATGGAAGCCTCAGAGCAAGATGTTAAGAAAATTATCATGGATCAGGATAATCCAGATATATCGGTGCCCGTAGGAGCTGATATCCCTCAGGATATTGAAAATCAGTTAACTAACTTTTTGAAATGTAGGATGTCCACGTTTGAATGGAAGCATGAGGATATGACAGGTATTTCTAAAGATGTTATAACTTATAAGCTTGGGATTGACAAGTCTTTCAAGCCCGTTCAGCAAAAGAGAAGGAAGTTTGCTCCTGAAAGAAACACAATCATACAGGAAGAGGTTGAAAGATTGTTAAAGTCCAAGATGATTATGGAAGTCAAATTCCCCAAGTGGCTAGCAAATGTGGTCGTGGTTCAAAAGAATAATGGGAAATGGAGAGTTTGTGCAGATTACACAGACCTAAACAAGCGTCTCCTAAAGACCCATTTCCTTTGCCTCATATAGACTCGATGGTGGATGCAACTACTGGTCATGAAATGCTAACCTTTATTCAGGATTTAAGCAGATCCAAATGGAACCCTCCGATTAGGAGGATACTGCTTTCATGACACCAACAGGTATTTATTGTTATACTGCTATGCCTTTTGGTTTGAAAAATGCAGGCGCAACGTACCAGAGATTGGTGAATATGATGTTTAAAGACAAACTCGGGGACACCATGGAAGTATACATTGATGATATGGTGGTAAAGTCCAAGAAGGCTGAGGATCATCTCTGGGATATTGAAGGTGCATTTAACATCCTGGACCAGAACAATATGAAACTGAATCCTGCCAAGTGCCATTTCGGAGTGGGGGCAGGAAAGTTTTTAGGATATATGGTGACTAAAAGGGGGATCAATGCTATCCTGGATATCAAGTCACTATCCAACATGAAAGACGTGCAAAGATTAACAGGACGAGTAGCGGCATTGAACAGGTTTATATCAAGATCCTCAGAGAAATGCAAGGAATTCTACGATATCCTGAAGAAAAGCAAGACATTCAAATGGGGAGAAAAGCATGAAGCAACCCAACAAGAATTAAAGCAATATCTTTCAACTGCACCTTTGTTGATGAAGCCCAAAGATGGTGAACCATTATCCCTGTATCTTGCAGTACCAGGGAATGCAGTAAGTGTTGTTCTGGTAAAGGATCATGAAGGTCAGTAGTATCCTGTATATTATGTTAGTAAAAGTTTATTAGATGCTGAAACTAGATACTCACACTTAGAGAAATTGATATTAGCTCTGGTTATGGCATCAACCAAGCTTAGGCATTATTTCGAGACACAAAGGATTCATGTTAAAACTAATTGTCCTGTTAAAAATCTGTCTAGGAAACCTGAGATGTCGGGTAGGATGGCTAAATGGTCCGTAAAGTTAAGTGCCTATGATCTAGTATATGAACCTAGAAATGCTATAAAGTCACAGGCTCTAGCAGACTTTGTGGCTGATTTCAGTAGTGACATTCAAAATGAAGTAGACCTAGAAGTACAACAACTAGGAGAAACCTCAGAATCCTGGAAGTTGTATACTGATGGTGCATCTAATGTAAAAGGTGTAGGATTAGGTATACTACTAAAATCGCCACATGGGGACATATTACCCAAGGCTATTAGGTCTGAATTTCCTGCCACTAATAATGAAGTAGAATATGAAGCTTTGATTGCAGGATTAGAATTGGCCAGAAGTATGAATAATAAAAGTTTGCAAGTATATGTTGATTCCTTATTAACTACTAACCATTTCAATGGATCCTACACAGTCAAAGGTGAAAGGTTAATTGAATATCTTGAAATTGTCAAAAAATTAGCAGGATATTTCGATGTTTTTACACTTGAATAGGTACCAAGAGAGGATAATGTCGAGGCAGATGCTTTGGCAAATCTGGGATCTACAGTCAGAATACCGGAAGGAACTCAAATACCAATTCTGCATATCATGTATCCTGCGATGGAACTCTTCAAGTCTTAGGATAAGGAACTAGCTAGTATCCAGGATCTTGGTGATGAGTATCCCGAGGAGGATCCTAAATCCTGGACGGCCTCGATCGTGAAATATCTCAAAGAAGGATATATCCCAAAGGATGAAAATCCTTGTTAGTGCATGCATCTGTCGACTTCGTCTTGTATCGAGTCTTAGTCTAGATAGGATAGATCAGGGCATGTTTTACGAGAAATATAGCAGAATTAGGTGACATATAGGCTGATTCCGCTTGAAATGACACCTAGTTATTTCAAGCGAAACCACATGTTATGATTCCGCTTGAGTTGTTTGTGGAGGTTCCGCTTGTAATGTTGATTCCGCTTGAGCATGTTCAAGCGGAATCACCTCGGCTATATATATGTGGTTCGACCGGAATCTCATAACAGAAGTGTAAGTTCTTGAATTCCATACCGAGGTGCTGCCGGTGTGAAGACTGATTGTAATTGCTGTTATTTCAATCTAATCGGTGTTTAAAGTGAAGATTAAGCTGTATCTAAGTCTATTTCTTGTTTTCCGCACCTGAGATAGATCAAAACTCCTCTGAACGACTCGTTCGGGTCAGACACACGATCCTACAACCGGTATCAGAGCTCAGGAGGGGGAGTTCTGCAGTTTACAGCTGGATTTCATTGAATTTTCTATCTTCTACACCTTCTTTCGTCATTTCAGCAAGATTTCATGGTCAAAATCGGTTCAATTTTTCACATATTGTGTAAAAATACGTATTAACAAAGCCTAGAAAGTTACAGACCGAAATTCACATTAAAAACGGTAAAAATGAACTCGAGAAGTGATTCCGCTCGAAAGAACAGTTTTTGATTCAGCTCGAAACTGTGATATTGTTTGATTAATTCCGCTCGAAAGTACCTGATTCCGCTTCAAACATGAGATTCCGCTTGAAAAGGTTCAAGCGAAATCAGTGAGTTAGCTGCAATCAGATTCCGCTTGAAGGTAATTTGAGGTTCCGCTCCAAAGTGTAGGTTCCGCTTCAAAAATCCTGTTGATTCCGCTCCAACCTGCAAATCGGGTATTCCGCTTGAAAGTACAGGTTCAGAGATTTCGCTTGTAAAAGGTAGTTTGGTATTTCGCTTGAACTGTATTGGGTTATTTCGCTTGAGAAATCATGAGTGAAGAATTCTACAACGCGTTCGCCACATCCCCGACTACTCCGGCTTCCATTGCTCAGAACATGAATCTGGAAAACAAAACCGGAACATTACAAAAACCCCTAAAGCTAATGAGCATAGAAGAGTACTACGGCTAGAAAGACAGATTCAAAAACTGGGTCCAAGCTAACCATCTTAGATCTTGGGAGTGCATTCTGAAGAGATATGTGCTACCTCGTACTGAATTGCAAACTGAAAAACAAATCTCATAATTTAATGATCAAGAACGAGAAATGTACAGAGCTGAAAAGATGATGATTAGTTTACTTCAGCAAGCTATCAAAGAAGACATCTTTGTATTACTCTAACATGACAAAACATCAAAATCGATTTGGGATGCTCTTAAAGTCAAGTTTGAGGGTAGTGAGAATATGATTAAGAGCAAAAAGGCACTGCTTAAGAAAGAATTTGATCTTTTTACCAGTTTGCCCGGGGAAGATACAAAGAAGCTTATTGAAAGATACTGCCACTTGGTGCGATCCATGTCGATGCTAAGTATAACAAAAGATCGTGAAGAGTGGGTTGACAAGCTAGCTGATGCATTACCGCAAAAGGAATGGGGTACTTACTTGATGATTCTAAAGAACACTGGGGTATATGATGGGTTGACGATTCCTCAGTTTATTGAGAAGATTGAAAGTCAAGATCTGGAACAGCAAAAGATTGCGAGGATGAACAATCCTAGTGGTCAACAAGATGTGAAAATGTACTACAAGGGCAGTGTTCCAGAAGTTGAAAGAAGCCCGAAAATCCAAACTGCATTTAGTGCTGGAGATTCAGCTGAAAAAGTTGATCAAAGTTCAAACAAAAGCAGTGGATTCTCTTCATATCCGAGTGTTAATCCCAAGAGTTCATCTGAAAGCTTTAGTTCTCAAAGTTCTAAAAGTGGAAATGGCTGTGTGATGCAATGCAACATTGCTTTGAATCTTCCTGATGGTCAAAGTTTTTCTGAAGAGGTTGCTAAAGATCACATGGCTCTACTTGGTTCTATATTGCTATCTTATAAAGGTTTAGTTGCAGGGAGGATCGGAAATCCTATGCTTACAAAGGAGGATTACGATCAGATAGACGCTAAAGAAATGGAACTAACGGACATCAAATGGTGTCTAGCTAGTGTTCTAAGAAGAGCAGAGAAATTCAAGCTGATTACCGGAAGAAATGACTTTCTTGATGCACATGTTTCTACTTTAGGTTTTGATAAATCTAAAGTTACTTGTTTTAAATGCAGGGAGAAAGGGCATTTCAAGAGAGAGTGCAAGAACAGAGAACCTAGTGATGAGAAGAATCCGTTCGGAAAAGATGACTACTATCGGAAAGCCATTTATCAACAAGTCGGTCAACAGCAACAGCAAGAACCACAAGTGGCTCATGGTAGAATAGTGATCGAGGATTCAAAAAGAGCATGTCTGGGGAATCAAGAAATCTTTAACTGGAACATTCAGGATGATGAAAGATTGCCTGAAGGTTTTAGCTGGGATATGTTTACCGATGAGAAAGGAAATTTCAAAGCGTTCATTGCTAAGATTGTAAAAGAACCAGATATGTTTACTGAATGGATGAAGTCTATTGGTGAAACTGTGAAGAATGAAGATGAAAAATCTGTTTCATCAGAAGAAAGCTCACAGATTTCAGATGAAAGTTCAGAAAAAGAAGCTTTTTTTGATCAAACACCATCTGATTCTGGTTCTTCGGATGACAGTTCTGACAAACCAGTAGAGTTTGATCAATCTCCAACTGATGACAGCAGTGATGATGAAGAAGAAAAACATATTAATGTTGCAAAATCTCATCTATCTCCTGAAAGTTTTCATTTTTATTTTGCAGATCGTCTGGAGAAACTAAATGAGAAACGAGCTGCAAAAGAACAAAAGCAGATGAAGTCTGAAAGTGTTGCTCAAAGTGATGAAGTTAAAAGTGTTGCTGAGGAGATTGTTGAGACTAAGCAGGTGGGTGAAGCAGAAAAGGTGACTGAAGCTGAGAAAGTTACTGAAGTTGAGAAGATAGTCGAAGTAGAAAAGATTGTGGAAGTCATCAAGCCTTGCTCAAAGTGTCTTGAAGCTTGCAAGGAATGTGTAGCAAAAGATGAAAAGCTGGCAGAGTTTGAGAAGATGAAAGAACAATTACTATTCAATCTTAACTATGTGAAGGAATCTTACGATGTTTTGAACAGAACAGTAACTGGTCTTCAAAAGACTAACTCTGAGAGAGAAGATGCTTTGACGATGATGAATGCTACGATGATGTCGAAGCAAAAAGCTATAAATTTCTACATCGAAGAAAGTGGTAAGTGGAAACAAGAGTTGGAGACTGAGAAAATTGAGAATAAGAGAATCAGACGTTTATTACAAAGTTATTCTAAATCTGATTATCTAATTGATCGAATTTATCCGACTGTTGCAGGTTTTGAAGCATTCAAAGACGACAAGCCAAAGAAGAAAGACACTGGTAAGAAACCGACTGTTAGCTATAACAAGTGTCCACCTCCGATCTGGGAAGGTTATTCTCCCAGAAAGCCAAATGAGGAGCAAGTCCAAAAGGCAGCCAATATAAAACTAAAATCTGAAACAACTGATGAATTACCAGAAAACATTGACATCACGTTCACCTCGTCTGACACTGATCATGAGTCTGAGTTAATCAAAAAGGTGGTCGATCAGGTGTTGGATACTGATGAGGAGTCTGAGTCAAAGTCTGAGTCTGGAGGTTCATGTCTGTCAGTCAACAGTTCAAAACCGATGGTTAACGGGCGTACAGTAAAGAGTTTTTGCTATCAAAATCAAATTTGAATGATGAAACATTCAAAGTTGCATATACTTTGAATGACTCTGACAAATTATACTCTGACAAAGAGTTTCCAATAAGAAGTGTTCAATTTGACATGATCAAAAAGGTTTTCAAAATGACAGAAATTAATATTTCTGAAATAAAAGATTTAAATCTTACTGGAAAACCTAAAAAGTACACTTCAAGAGTTCAACAGAGATTAAACGAGAAAAAGAGTTACAATTCTGGTTCTGGTTTTCAAAAGAAACCAAACCATAATGATAGCTACAAAAAGAAAGGATTAGGTTTTACACCACCTGAAAATTATAAAAATGAGAAAAATTCTAAAACCAAAACAGAATTTATTTCAGGTGGAAGTGCAGAAGAAGAACAGAAGAAACCATTCTGGAGGCAATCAAACCAGGAGTTTCTTGCTGAAATGAAGAGAAAAGGAACTGGAGTCTTTCACAGAAAGGATACTCGAACCTGTTTCAAATGCAATGAAATTGGTCACATTGCATCAGTTTGTTCTGAAATGACAAAACCAAAACAGGGAGTATCTGAAAAACTGAAAGAAAAAGTTATTGATGCTGAATCACCAACTGAAAATTTAAAAATTTTTGAAAATTCATCTTAGGAAGTTGGTGAGTTTTCAAAGAAAAATTTTTACAAAAAGAAAGGCAAGGACAATCAAATGTGGGTTGTCAAGAAGGGTGATGAGAAAGTCGGCGTTGAATCTGATTCCACAAAATCAGTGGAGCCACAAGTTGAGGTTAAAAAGGAAAAATATGTGTCTTCAGAAGATGATGTTGAAATTCCATCTTTGAAGTTTGAAAATATTAAGCAAAAGTTGGTAAAGTTGAGATCTCAAATCAATTCAGAAGGAATTTGATATTGAGAAAACATTCAATGGGAATGTTAAGAAAATTTTTGGGAAAATGATTGATGGGAAAGTAAAAGGGGTTAAAGATTTTTACGGTACAAAGAAAGCTACTTATAACCCAACTGAACAAGAGTTGAAAACACCCAAGGTTGGTAAGACTTGGGTGGAAATTCTCTTTCCTTGAAAATCTGGACTATGCCGGAGATCCCAAGTTTGTAATCGTGGATCAGGAATCGGCATCATTCATGTTTAAATAGATTGTGTGAATGAATTTTCATGTGGTAAATTTTTACAGGTAAAGGACTATGCTGGAGCTTCCAGGTTGGTAAGTACGAAGCAGGAATCGGCATCTTGATTGGTAAAATGGTTTGTGTAGAGATTTATTCCTACATGTGATTAAATGTTTTGGATATACTTGCAAGTGGTAAGAGGTTGGATCTTACAAGTGATTCGTCAAGGTCATTAGTTTGAACTTGATACAATCCTCATATATGTGGTTAAATTGAACAAGATGATGAACCAGTCCCTACAAGTGGTTAAAACAAACTTATTTTCCGGAAAAATCATTTTGATTAAAATAAACATAAGTGTATTAAATCATAATGAGAAAATAGTTTGTTGAAAGGGGGAGTTCTAATTGTTTATGCCAAACGGATGGCGAATTGAGGCGATTTGATATTGGTTGTCATTTTATTTGAATAGTTTATTTTCAATTTTTTTTTAAGTGGGTCAAGAGCTTAGTTTGTTTTTTTTTTCAAAATTTATTTAAAATGTGTTTGCATTTTAGGGGGAGTAAAAATTTCAGAAAATCCAAAAACATTTGAAAATTTGAAAAAGCCAAAAACATGATAAAATCAACAATGAGTTTTGGTGTATAAAAGAGGAAATGATAGTACATCAGTGGATTGTCACAACATGCTAAAGAAATGTAAAGTAAAAATGTGATAAACAATCTCACTGCAGATATGCCAGTAGGTTTTTGCACATTTAGTAAATTGTGACGAGATATAAACCTAAATTCAAACTTGCTTATTTTGTGGGTAACAACTTCTTGGATATATGGGTAACCCCCAAAATCTTGTTTGAAAGGTACCTTTTTCTGAGATACTAGGTCTTTATACTCAGTGATATCTGGGGTATTATCCCAGGACTTCTGCTGAATGGAAATTCTGACCTAGTCCCCGTTAATACTTTCTGCAAATGCTTTGAAATATAAGCTCGCCCTCAGCAAATTGATGAAACAATAAAATTGATAATCATTGTTGTTGAAGAAAAGATCCTCTAAAGGGGACACACCTAAAGTCGAACCGTCATCTCTCTACTGAACGGAAGTTCTGACCTGAGCTCTCACGGTTTCGCACCTAACCCCTTTACAGATATCATCTGTGGTATACTCACTTGTAAGACTGAATATTGGGATCTGGATACGGGAGTATATTCATGTAGTGGGACACATAAATAAGTTTAAGTTCTTAAGACATTAATATCGTATCTCGGATCAGTTGAACTTTGTGTGAAAATTTAAGTGGACCAATATACTGACAATCTAGGTGAATTGTTTAAAACTGAAAATGAAATAAAGCTTAACGGTGTTGGTGATATGTCTTAGAAACTGATATAATACTCTTACACAAACTCAGAAAAATAGTGTCTATAAATATTTCTTTACTGCATTACATTTCTCTTATTTCAAAAATCCAAAAAGATTTTTAGTGTGTTTTAGCATAAATTTTGAAAAATTCAAAAAGATTTTTGACAACTGGCATTGAAAAGCTAATTTTCAAAATTCTGAGTGCTAAACATGATGACCAATTTGTGAGAGGGAGTTTGTTCTTAAATGAATGTGTTTTTAAACAAATTTGCATGTGGTTTATCAGAGGTTTGTTTTGATTTGAGGGAGAGTTTGAGTTAATGCATACATATTGAAATTAAATGAGGAATTTATTGTGAGGTAGAGATTGTGCAGATAACCTGAGCTGAACGTGAGCCAGGTGACGATCTTGGAACAACGTCAAAGCTGAGTATTAGTAGAGCCAGGTCGATCGATCCTGAGAAGCTTGAGCTTGAAGAGTCAGGTTCCGATACCTGAGAACTCAATAGACAAAGTTTGAGCCACGCAACGATTTAAACCTATGAAAGCCAGATGTCGATCCTGAAGCAGATGATGCTGATGAACTTAAGGAATGCCAGCACATTGTTAAGGGGAGTCTGTTGATGTTGTTACAGAGAGTGAAGCCCAGAGACTGATCAAGGCTGAAGATGCGAAGACTCGACACGTACGACTCGTCAACATCTGAGGGGGAGTCTGTTAGTGCATGCATCTGTCGACTTCGTCTTGTATCGAGTCTTAGTCTAGATAGGATAGATCAGGGCATGTTTTACGAGAAATATAGCAGAATTAGGTGACATATAGGCTGATTCCGCTTGAAATGACACCTAGTCATTTCAAGCGAAACCACATGTTATGATTCCGCTTGAGTTGTTTGTGGAGGTTCCGCTTGTAATGTTGATTCCGCTTGAGCATGTTCAAGCGGAATCACCTCAGCTATATATATGTGGTTCGACCGGAATCTCATAACAGAAGTGTAAGTTCTTGAATTCCATACCGAGGTGCTGCCGGTGTGAAGACTGATTGTAATTGCTGTTATTTCAATCTAATCAGTGTTTAAAGTGAAGATTAAGCTGTATCTAAGTCTATTTCTTGTTTTCCGCACCTGAGATAGATCAAAACTCCTCTGAACGACTCGTTTAGGTCAGACACATGATCCTACAATCCTAAGGCTTTCAGGATGAAGGTATCACGTTTCAGTATTATAAATGATGTTTTGTATAAGAAGTCTCTTGCAGGTCTATACCTATGGTGTTTGGAGGATCCTGAAACCAAGGAGGTACTTCAGGATATACACGAAGGAGATTGTGGTAACCATACTGTGGGCATGTCATTGTTCTCGAAGGTGCTAAGAACAGGATACTATTAGCCGACTATGAGGAAAGATGCTGCAGAATATGCTCGAAGATGTGATGCATGTCAGAGGCACAGCAATATACTGCATCAACCTGCTGACCCATTATATCTTATTGCTTCCGCTTGGCCATTCATGAAATGGGGTATGGATATAGTGGGAAAATTGCCAAAGGCTCCAGGAGGAAAATGTTTTATGCTGGCAATGACGGGTTATTTCTCCAAATGGGTTGAAGCTGAGGCCTTTGTTCAAGTCAGAGATCAAGAAGTAGTGTCTTTCATAAAAAGGAATATCCTGACTAGGTTTGGGGTACAAGCTGAGATAATTTGTGATAATGGCTCTCAGTTTATCAGTAAGAGAACTACCGATTTTTCCAAAAGTTGGGGGATCAAGATGATTACATCAACTCTGGTACATCCTCAAGCAAATGGACAAGCAGAATCCTCGAACAAAATAATTGTAAACAACTTAAAGAAGAGGTTAGGTGCTAAAAAGGGGGCTGGGTAAAAGAATTACCCTTTGTCTTATGGGCTGATAGAACAACGATAAAGAGTGCTACTGGGCAAACCCCATTTTCGTTAGTGTTTGGGGCAGAAGCAGTGATCCCGACAGAAATGGTGATACCTACAGCAAGATCGAGCCTTCGGAATCGTGAGACGAATCCTGAAGCTTTATGTCAAGAATTGGATACTATTGATGAAACAAGAGATGCGACAAAGCTAAGGATGGCAACATATCAACATAGGATATCCAAAGCATATAACAAAAACCTAAGGACTAGAAGGTTTCAAGTTGGAGATTGGGTGTTAAGGAAGGTTTTTCAGAATACTACTAATCCTACTGATGGGAAGTTAGCTCCAAAATGCGAAGCACCCTATGAGATTGAATCAGAGTCAGGGAAAGGAGCATACAGACTCAGGAATATGGAAGCGGATGTGTTACCAGGATCCTGGAATGCTATACACCTCAAGCTCTATTTCAAGTGAGTTTAGAATTTAATTTCTAACTCGGGATGTTATGAATTCTATCTCTTTTAAATATATTTGATTTATTCTTTTGGACCCAATACTGACTTAAGCATCGGAGGGATGTTTGCCAAGCTAACACCCACCTTAGTTTAAGGGTGTTTTGCAGGATATGCTTTGGGATATAACTCCAGAATATATACTCAGGATGAACCGAAAGATTAGAGGATTGGCCCCCTCTCTCACGTTTAAGGGATCCTTATCCCTTCAAAGGTTTAAACACCCCGCCTGGAGCGCAAGCTATCCAGGAATAGTTCAAGATAGCGGGACCAATCCATGTAAAAGTGGCTGACAATTTCGTTATTATTGGCTATATCCTGGATCCTTAAGGTATATGAGGATTGATCACCCTCTCTCACGAAAGGGTATTTTCATACTCTCTAAGGTTTAAGGTATTCACCTTTCTAAGTCTTGGAGTTTATACACTCCCGCCTGTAGCGCACGAAAACGTGGGATTGTCACAAGGATACTTAGGGTTTATCCCTAGAATGATAAGGATCCATCTCCAGGATATTTAGGGTTTATCCCCGGTAGTACTAAAGTTGTCTAGATCAAAAAAGTTCCTAAGTATTGATGCGTGTGTAGCGTTATATATTTTTATTGATATTTTAAGCCCTTTTTAACACGTTAGCCAAGTTTTAAATTTATAAAACACGATATTCTACTAACACTAAACACACATATGGGCAAGTGCATCCATCGTGAGCGTAGTATAGCGTTTGTAAGATACCGAGGTCGTCCAAGGACACAAGAGCTTTTAGTACCGGTTTATCCTCAACGTCTAATCAAATCAAAAGTTTTAGAAAACGTTTTAAACATGAAAATAAAATCTAAAATGCTGAAAATAAAAATAAAATAAAAACAGATAGACAAAATGAATCACTTGGATCCGAATCGCCTTTAATGGAACCTTTGATGATTTCCACACTTTTGCACTTTTTAAGAGATTATCTTAGTTATAGTAGTAGGCCCCTCTTTTGAAGGTGACGTTACCCTCAACCTAGTGGTTTGAGTCATCAAGGATACAATCCCAAAGGGTCAGAATATTGGAAGATAATTAATTAAGTTATTACTGCATAATGTTGTAGGCTCCTCTTTTGAAGGCGACGTTACCCTCAGCTAAGTGGTTTGAGTCAACGGGGATACAATCCTAAGTAGCCGGGTTAATGTATTAATAGTAGTTTACATATGAGGGGATCAAGCCATTCGCGCCCCCGCCATCCAATACCAGTGGGTATTGAAGGAGGTCTTAGTAAGCGTGACCCAGGTCCTTGCAGGATCTATACACTGAACAAGGCAAGAACCTTACCAAACCATTCCCTTAACCCCCGACCAGGTAGCCAACATATCTCTATATAGACCGTAGAGATATGAATGGTGAAAATCTTTTATTTTATATAGACAGTAAAATAACGCCAAGACACCACGGATAAATGATAAGGAAGTTTCACCTTCAACATAAGAAACTAGTTATTAAAGTCATTAATACAAAACCAAATAAAAAGTGCGAAAAGATTAAAAATCAAAAGTATTAGGTTAAATGCTTGTCTTCACCAAGTGATGTAAGAGACTTAGGAAAACATGGCCTTTGATTATCAAGAACTCTTACTATCAATCCCGAGACTACTACACACACTCTAAGGTGGATGATGGATGATGGTGGTGGATGTGGATGTTGCAGTGGTGGTGGAGTGGTGGTGAAGTGGGAGAGAGGTGGTTTGCCAAGGATGCCGTTGAAGTGAACCAAGCACCCCTATTTATAGTCTGCACAGAAGCCCGGACATGGCCCCGTGTCCATCCTCTTTCTCTTTCTTCATTAATTGCAATTGTCTGTATTAGGCTTCACACGCCCCCGTGTTCGCTGGGCACGGCCCCGTGTGGAGAAGCGTATCTGTACTATCAAGATTTGCTAGATTTTGCGAATCTTAGTGTTGACCATGGCCCGTGTTGAGCTGGGTACGCCGCCGTGCTGGGAATAGAAGCTTCTATAGCTTTGTCTTTTCTGCAGGCACCTGGCCACGCCCCCGTGTCCGCTGGGTACGGGGCCGTGGTCAGCCCTCTGTTTCTTGTTTTTGCTTGGGAAGTTGCTGTCGAGGGGTCGGGCATGCAACGTTTATTCCTTTTCTTTGTATTTATGTTAGATTTTGCTGCATATATGTTCCTTTTGTTCATTTAAGCTCATTTGGTCCTGAAAATACAAAAGGAAGACAAAAGAACACTTTTTCCAACATTAGTACTAAAAAAGGGTTAGTTTTGTAACATTTGTGCTTGTAATCATTGTGAATAGTTCAATTATCAATAAAACAATGTTATTTGATCCCAATGTTTGTTTGGTTGTGTTTTACATTTTTCATGTTTTGACTTTTGTTCAATTTCAAACTCTACATCGCTTTCTGGAGAGTTATACGCTAACTGGTGCTAAAACGTACTCAGTTTAATGCGACAAATACTCCGGAACATCAACATATACTCAACATACCTTAAATAACCATTACATAACTTAGAAATAAGTTTTGAAGGCTTTGGTATGGCAAAAACAAGTTAATTCGCTTACAGGGACTAAACTTGACAAACTGCGAAAGTATGCCAATTCGAACTGTAACGAACATTCCGGAACATGTCCATAAGTTAAACATACCATAAATATCCTTTACATAGCTTAGAAATAGGCTTTGAGGGGTTTGGTATGCTAAAACAAACTTTTGGATCATTCAGGGACTGAAAGTGTCAAAAAGTGCACAAGTTTGCACTTTCGCGCATAACTTACGTTCTGAATACACCCGGACATCCAAAAATTTATGTAAGCATCCTTATATTATGCCTTAGTGTATGGCATGAGAAAAATCCGTTCGTCGCGTCATTCGGATCATTTTTCGCGCTTATGCACATTCCGTCGTAATTAAGCGAACATCGCGATCGTACGGCCAAACGAACCAACATCCGGAGCATTTTTGAGCATGTTTCATGTCCACAATGTTTAGGCATCATTTTAGGGCCTTAAAGATGGCTTTACGGGCCTTAGAAGTGTCAGAAATGGCTTAAATACGCAACAGGGACCAAAACTGCCAATTCTGAAAATATGTGCAGATCAGACGGGGCCAGGCGGCCCGCGTGAGTTTGGCCTGCATATTGAGGTGGGCCGCGTGGGACTGTCAGACCAGATTCAATGTTTGCATTTAATGCAGTTGGCCTTTCGTTCGATCAAGGGGCAATGCCCTTTCACCCAATCAAAGGCCAAAGGCCATTTTCAGTAACCACCACATTTTTTACAAGTGTACGCCACCGATCGTGGCACGATATTTGATAAACGATCCTAACGGTTATGCTTTTCCTATAAATACCCCCCCTTTGTTCCAAAAACCCACAAGAATTTGATCTAAGCTCTAAGTTGGAACCTTTGTTTCATACCTGAGCTATTTTGATCTAGATTAGCATTCGGGAACCCTCCATAAGTCTTCTTTCGCTCTTTTATTCGCTTTTCGAGTCCGAAAGTCAACGTTTTGTTGACTTTCTGCATTGACCAGCCTATGGTCAACACGAAGTTCTTGGAACTTCATAACATGAGCGTGATCACGATGGTTATAGTCCGTAGTGACTATACCTACTGATTACCACGTTAACTAGGCTCAGTGACGAGTCGTAGTTTCGGCCAAAATGTGCATTCTTGCATATTTTGTAACCAAACTATTCGTTTGCATCAAAGCCGTTTGTTTTGATGCCAAACCTGTTTTCTAAACTTAGTTAAGCGTGTTCTAACATGCTTAGCTCGTCACTTTTAGTTTAGTGCTTATATAGGGTCGTAAGGTAAGCGATCTAAACCATCGCTTATACTTTCGAACCCAACCCATTTGGTCGATCATTAGGATCCGACCAAACACATTAGGTGACCATAGCTATAACCTTCCGAGGTTATACCTTGTGGTCGCGATGTTAGGCGTTCCGAACGCGTTCTACGCGAACGACGCGTTAGGGTTGCATAAGCTACCTAAACGGGTCGTGATGGACCGTAAGCACTTAGGTTAAGTTTCATTTTAGTATGTAGGCTTTGTTAAACCATATTACACAATTCTCCATACTCGTTTGGTTTACGAACCCGCGTACTATCCGATCCTTCCGATTTGGTCCGGTATATTAACATAGCTACCTATTAGGTGCCGTTTGATATCCCGTGATCTTTAGCATTATCTGGTTATTATACAAGAACTCCAAAGCAATCTCAGGTGAGTACATAGAACCCCATCTTTTACTGTTTTCCAAAGTTTTTTGGGGTGAAACACATGTGCCTATCCGTTACTTTCATGCTTTCCATGTTTTCACATCATATGCCTGCTATGTTGTTAGTACATTATAGTATACGATTTCATTACATTTCATGCTATGTATGCCCATTGTGTGCGTACTTAGTTCATTGATTAACATTATATTTCTGTTGCATATGTTTACTCAGCATATGGACACATTGATTTACATGAACATTTCTGTTGCATATGTTTACTCAGCATATGGACACATTGATTAACATGAACATTTTTGTTGCATATGTTTACTCAGCATATGGACACATTGATTTACATGAACATTTCTGTTGCATATGTTTACTCAGCATATGGACACATTGATTTACATGAACATTTCTGTTGCATATGTTTACTCAGCATATGGACACATTGATTTACATGAACATTTCTGCTTCGTATGTTTACTCAGCATACTTAGTGCAATTTTTTACATCACATGCCTTCATTTTCTTATGACATTTGGTTTGTTTAACATGGGACAATACATTCATTAACATTAGCTACGCCGTTCGTTAGTAGGTAGTGGTACCATAGGAATTGACAACTCCCGTTCCTGAAATCCTGGGTTTGATAGGATTGGAAGGAATGACCGAATTCGATATACATAACTTAGATAAACCTTTAATTTGTTTAAGGGTTTATCGCCGCAGTCTCAAGGCTTGGATGTATGCATAGTTTACAATACCGCATAAATGTTAATATCAATAGAGCATGCATTTTTCCATAGAACATAACGTTGATTTAAACCACGTGTTACTTCAACGACTTGTTTTGTGCATTTTACATATGGTTTAAGTTGAAACATTTCGCTTACCATACATGATACATTTTGGGATACACATTACATGGTTTACATTGAACATAAACATTTGACATGGTTTACACAATAACACTTAACATTTGGTTTATACAATTTACATGGTGGATTGGTTTGGGTTAATGGTTTGAGTAACGTGGAGTATGTAATATGATGCAAACATGGTGGATACGCCGCTGGTACTTCCTATATATAAATGTTTGTATAATATTACATATCTTAGCGTTATCTAAATCATTTCAGTTTAGACATATAACATTTTATACAAATAACATACTTTTCATAAAACATTGTCTTACAAAACAACTTATTATATTCAACTCATTTTACTTGGTTACTCGTTTAACCTTGCACTTATCTATACATATCATTTGATGTTATCGTTTTTCAAATGGTTTACAAAGCAAGACAAATTACAAGGTTCATGACTGACTGTTATTAAACATTCTTTAAACTCAAGTCATGAATCCCATTTTCACAAAACCTATGTATCTCACAGGCATTTTTATGCTGACGTACCTACTTTCACATGTGTTTTCAGGAGCTGTTCCATAAGATGTTGATCACGATACTAGGGCGGACCTGTGCCTTAGAGACTAAAACTGAAGATAGACTTAGTTAATTATGTTATAAACTCTTTGTTTTCATGTTTAAGACAATGTACTACTCTTGTTTAATAAATAAAATACAACTTTGATTTCCATGGTTATGAAACAATTAATTCTGTCAACAACACTCCCCGACATTTTCCGCCGCGGTTGCATGTTACACGCGGTCGGGGTGTGACAGAAGAGTTGGTATCAGAGCCAATGGTTATAGGGAATTAGGTTATTAGTAATGCTTTGACCTAGACTATAACTTTCTAGGACCCTAACACAAGTTATCTTGTGTTTAGAGTTTAAAACATGCACATCACCTATCCTTAGGTGATAACCACAACGGGAACTTCGGTTCCGAATCCGCTTTGAAAATTAATCATCTGTTCTAGGATGATTAATTACTTGGTTTTGAACCCTCTGTTATAAGGTTTTAAACCCTCTGTTATATGGTTTTGAACCCCTTTGGATTCTCAAAAATCTCGTCAAAGTTTTGGGTTAATAGTGTGAACACGTGCGGATTGGAAGAGTGAATGCCTGTACCCTGGGTTTTCTGTCTAAGACTAGAGTGTTCGTACAAATCCACATAATCGGACCAGTCACTCTTACCTGGGAACTCTTGGGGTGAGTGTTCACTTATAGGCGAGCATGTCTTCGCAATGCATTATTATCGACCCATTTACTTTGACTAGACATTTCATGTCGCTTGTTTGCTTTGCGATGCATAACCGACATCTTTGCTTTGGTTGATTTTGCTTCATCTCATTGTCTTTATCCAATCATCTCACTCATTTCATTTCATGTTTTTCTCTTCTAGAATGCTTCCTCGACGCGACAACCAGATAGCTACTGCCGAGCTGGCGGAGATTATTGCGTAGCAGATGGCTGCTCAATTCCCAAATCTCTTCGCTCAATGGAACCAAGCCAACAACAACAACAATGGTATATGCAAATACAAGGATTTTAACTCGGCTAAGCCACTCAAGTTCAGTGGTTCTGAAGGAGCAACTGGGCTTCTTCAGTGGTTCGAGAGCATCGAGAACACTTTTCGCCATGTGCAGTGTCCGGATAATCGCAAGGTCGAGTTTTCTTCAAGCGTGTTCCAGAAGAGGGCTCTTACATGGTGGAATGGGGTTATGAGAGATCAAGGTGCAGAAGTTGCTCTAGCTCAGACATGGGCTGAACTGAGAGCTCTTATGATGAGGGAGTTTTGTCCTCGTCATGAACAACGAGCGTTGGAGAAAGAATTTGAGTTCTGAAGCAAGATAGTGGCGAGCACAGGGCTTATATGGATAGGTTTGAGGAGTTGAGTCTGCTTTGCCCAACTATGGTTACCCCACTCGATAAGGCCATCGAAAGGTATATCGACGGCCTACCTGACTCAGTACAAGACATCCTCACTGGTAGCAACCCTACCACACTCCGTCAGGCAATCGAGTTATCAGCGACACTGACTGAGTCGCAGATTCGGAAGAATAAGCTACACAGGAAGGGCGACAAGGGCAAGAAACAGTCGGCTGACAAGGAAGATAGCAAGAAAGGCCAAAACAAGAAGGGAAAGGATTCTGGTTCCTCAAGGGGGTCAAGGAAGCGTAAGGCTTCCCAAAACTATGCTGTCACTGCCCAAGCAAACCAGGCAGCTCCCTACTCAGGAAGTGCACCTTTGTGCAATCAATGCAACAGTCACCATCAGCCGCAACATCAGTGCCGTTTCTGTACAAACTGTGGGAAGTCAGGTCATCTTGCCGATGTTTGTCGGTTTGCTCAGAATCGCGCAGTTCAGAACCCTGCTCAACAAGTTGTTCAGTAACAGGGTCAGGTTGCACGACCAAACTACCCACCAGGTGCTTGTTATAACTGTGGGGATCTGACCCACTACAGAAATCGGTGTCCAAGGCTAGCCAACCAGAACCAGAATGCAAACCAAAATCAGGCTCAGGCTCGAGGTCGAGTCTTTAACATGAATACACAAGAAGCACAAGCAGACAACGAGGTGGTGAACGGTACGTTCTTTATTAATAATCAGCCAGCATCTATTCTTTTTGATTCGGGTGCCAACAAGAGTTTTGTGTCATTGTCTTTTGAGACAATGCTTCGCGTGTCTAGAACGAAACTAGGTAAACCTTTGACAGTAGAGGTTGCCAGTGGAGAACCCATTGTTCTTAATTCTGTTCTACGCGACTGCCAGTTGAACCTTAACGACCATATTTTTCCTATTGACCACACGCCAATGCAACTTGGAAGCTTCGACGTTATAGTGGGAATGGATTGGTTATCCAAGTATCACGCAGAGATAGTTTGTTCTGAGAAGATTGTTCGTATACCGCTGTCGACAAGCGAGATCCTACAGGTTCGTGGTGAGAAGCCTGCCGGTGGTCTCAGACTTATGTCTTGTTTTAAAGCACGGAAGTATCTTCGGAAGAACTATGTGGCTTTCTTAGCACATGTTACAGCAGATAAAGGCAAGGGTAAGACTATTTCAGACATTCTTGTCGTTCGGGATTATTCTGAGGTTTTCCCTGAAGAGTTACCTGGTCTACCTCCAGCACGCCAAGTCGAGTTCCGTATTAATCTCGTACCTGGTGCAAATCCCATTGCCAGAGCTCCATACCATCTTGCACCGTCAGAGATGCAAGAATTATCTAAACAGCTTCAGGAGCTCTCCGACAAAGGTTTTATCCGACCTAGCTTTTCACCATGGGATGCTCCCGTTCTTTTTGTAAAGAAGAAGGATGGATCTTTTAGGATGTGTATCGATTATCGTGAGCTTAACAAGCTTACCATCAAGAATCGATATCCCCTACCTCGCATTGATGATCTCTTTGATCAATTGCAAGGCGCTTCTAACTTTTCAAAGATTGATCTGCGATCTGGATATCATCAACTTCGGGTGCATGAAGAAGATATTCCCAAAACAGCGTTCCGTACTCGTTATGGACATTACGAGTTCACAGTCATGCCATTCGGTTTGACTAATGCTCCTGCTGTTTTCATGGACTTGATGAATAGGGTCTGCAAGCCTTATTTGGATAAGTTCATCATCGTTTTCATTGATGACATTTTAATATATTCTAAGACGCGAGCTGATCATGAGCAACACCTTCGTCTTACATTGGAACTCCTAAAGAAAGAGCAACTTTTCGCCAAATTCTCCAAGTGTGAATTTTGGCTTAAAGAGGTTCAATTCTTGTGACACATTGTCAACGAACAAGCTATTCATGTAGATCCCTCCAAGATCAGTGCGATTGAGGATTGGGATACACCTAGTACTCCTACTGAAGTTCGTTCTTTTCTTGGTCTAGCGGGTTATTACCGCCGCTTCATTGAGAACTTCTCAAAGATTGCAGTTCCTCTAACTACTCTAACTCAGAAGAACAAGCCATTTGATTGGGGAGTCAAACAAGAGGAAGCGTTTCTGACTTTGAAACAAAAGCTTTGCGACGCACCTGTCCTAACATTGCCTGAGGGCAATGATGATTTCGTCGTTTATTGCGACGCATCTAAATTAGGTCTTGGTCGCGTCCTGATGCAAAGGAACAAAGTCATAGCATACGCATCAAGGCAGTTGAAGATTCATGAGAAGAACTACACCACTCATCATCTTGAGTTGGGTGCAGTTGTCTTCGCTCTCAAAATCTGGAGACACTATTTGTACGGTACAAAATGTGTGGTTTTCACAGACCACAAGAGTCTTCAACACATCTTCAATCAGAAAGAACTCAACATGAGGCAAAGACGTTGGGTTGAACTTCTAAACGACTACGACTGCGAGATTCGCTACCATCCTGGTAAGGCGAATGTCGTAGCCGATGCTCTGAGTCGCAAGGAACGTACTAAGCTTCATTGTGTTCGTGTCCAATCTGTTATTCAAACCGATATCCAAGCCCGTATTTCTCAGGCTCAACAAGCTTGTGTTTCACAAGGTTTGATGGATAAGGATTTTCCTTATCACATAACGCCTGCTCTTGAACTGACGGACAATGGATCGTATTACTTCATGGACCGTTTGTGGGTCCCAAGCCAAGATAATCTTCGTACCTTGCTTATGGATGAAGCCCATAAGTCTCGTTATTCTATTCATCCTGGCTCAGATAAGATGTATAAGGATCTTCGTATACAGTATTGGTGGCCTGGTATGAAGAAAGACATTGCCTTATACGTATCCAAATGCCTTAGTTAAGGCTGAACATCAGTGTCCTTCCGGATTATTGGAGCAACCAGAGATCCCAGTTTGGAAATGGGAAAACATTACTATGGATCTCATTACTAAACTCCCGCGCACAAAGAAGGGTCACGATGCCATCTGGGTAGTCGTGGATCGTCTTACCAAGTCAGCGCATTTCTTGCCAATCTGTGAGGATTTTTCGGCAGACAAACTTGCTCAAATATATGTAGATGAAATTGTAGCTCGACATGGTGTTCCTTTGAACATCATTTCTGACAGAGATGCTCGTTTCACTTCTCATTTTTGGAGAACCATGCAGTCTGCTATGGGATCTCAACTTAATCTGAGCACAGCTTATCATCCGCAAACGGATGGTCAGTCTGAAAGAACAATCCAGACACTGGAGGATATGCTTAGAGCTTGTGTGATCGATTTTGGCGGTAGTTGGGATTCACATCTTCCATTGATTGAATTCTCCTACAACAACAGTTATCACTCCAGCATTAACATGGCTCCTTTCGAGGCTCTCTATGGTCGAAAATGTCGTTCACCCGTCTGCTGGAATGAGGTTGGCGAGGCTCAACTTACTGGACCTGCCCTCATTTTAGAGACAACAGATAAGGTTAAGAAAGTACGTGATAACCTTCAGACAGCTAGAAGCCGTCAGAAGAGTTACGCGGACCTAAAACGCAAACCCTTGGATTTTCAAGTCGGTGATCGTGTATTACTTAAGGTCTCACCTTGGAAAGGTGTGATCAGATTTGGAAAGAAAGGAAAACTTGCACCTAGATACGTTGGACCATTCAAGATCGTTGAAAGAATCGGTAAGGTAGCCTACAGACTTGAGTTACCTCCTGAACTTGGAAAAGTTCATCCAACTTTTCACGTGTCCAATCTCAAGAGGTGTTTAGCTGATGAGAACCTCCACATACCGCTTGACGAGATTCGTGTTGATAAAACACTGAAATTTGTTGAGAAACCGGTAGAAATAATGGAACGTGAAGTCAAGTGGCTCAAACGCAAGCGCATTCCTTTGGTCAAGGTTCGATGGGAATCTAAGCGTGGACCCGAGTTTACTTGGGAACGTGAAGATCAAATGAAGGCAAAATATCCGCATCTTTTTCCACGAGTTTCCTCTAAATAAATTTCGGGACGAAATTTCCACAAGTAGGGGAGACTGTAACATTTGTGCTTGTAATCATTGTGAACAGTTCAATTATCAATAAAACAATGTTATTTGATCCCAATGTTTGTTTGGTTGTGTTTTACATTTTTCATGTTTTGACTTTTGTTCAATTTCAAACTCTACATCGCTTTCTGGAGAGTTATACGCTAACTGGTGCTAAAACGTACTCAGTTTAATGCCACAAATACTCCGTAACATCAACATATACTCAACATACCTTAAATAACCTTTACATAACTTAGAAATAAGTTTTGAAGGCTTTGGTATGGCAAAAACAAGTTAATTCGCTTACAGGGACTAAACTTGACAAACTGCGAAAGTATGCCAATTTGAACTGTAACGAACATTCTGGAACATGTCCATAAGTTAAACATACCATAAATATCCTTTACATAGCTTAGAAATAGGCATTGAGGGGTTTGGTATGCTAAAACAAACTTTGGATCATTCAGGGACTGAAAGTGTCAAAAAGTGCACAAGTTTGCACTTTCGCGCATAACTTACGTTCTGAATACATCCGGACATCCAAAAATTAATGTAAGCATCCTTATATTATGCCTTAGTGTATGGCATGAGAAAAATCCATTCGTCGCGTCATTCGGATCATTTTTCGCGCTTATGCGCATTCCGTCGTAATTAAGCGAACATCGCGATCGTACGGCCAAACGAACCAACATCCGGAACCTTTTTGAGCATGTTTCATGTCCACAATGTTTAGGCATCATTTTAGGGCCTTAAAGATGGCTTTACGGGCCTTAGAAGTGTCGGAAATGGCTTAAATACGCAACAGGGACCAAAACTGCCAATTCTGAAAATATGTGCAGATCAGACGGGGCCAGGCGGCCCGCGTGAGTTTGGCCTGCATATTGAGGCGGGCCGCGTGGGACTGTCAGACCAGATTCAATGTTTGCATTTAATGCAGTTGGCCTTTCGTTCGATCAAGGGGCAATGCCCTTTCACCCAATCAAAGGCCAAAGGCCATTTTCAGTAACCACCACATTTTTGACAAGTGTACGCACCCGATCGTGGCATGATATTCGATAAACGATCCTAACGATTATGCTTTTCCTATAAATACCCCCCCCCTTTGTTCCAAAAACCCACAAGAATCTGATCTAAGCTCTAAGTTGGAACCTTTGTTTCATACCTGAGCTATTTTGATCTTGATTAGCATTCGGGGACCCTCCGTAAGTGTTCTTTCGCTCTTTTATTCGCTTTTCATGTCCGAAAGTCAATGTTTTGTTCACTTTCTGCATTGACCAGCCTATGGTCAACACGAAGTTCTTGGAACTTCATAACGTGAGCGTGATCACGATGGTTATAGTCCGTAGTGACTATACCTACTGATTACCACGTTATCTAGGCTCAGTGACGAGTCGTAGTTTCGGCCAAAATGTGCATTCTTGCATATTTTGTAACCAAACTACTCGTGAGCATCAAAGCCGTTTGTTTTGATGCCAAACCTGTTTTCTAAACTTAGTTAAGCATGTTCTAACATGCTTAGCTCGTCACTTTTAGTTTAGTGCTTATATAGGGTCGTAAGGTAAGCGATCTAAACCATCGCTTATACTTTCGAACCCAACCCATTTGGTCGATCATTAGGATCCGACCAAACACATTAGGTGACCATAGCTATAACCTTCCGAGGTTATACCTTGTGGTCGCGATGTTAGGCGTTCCGAACGCGTTCTACGCGAACGACGCGTTAGTGTAGCATAAGCTACCTAAACGGGTCGTGATGGACCGTAAGCACTTAGGTTAAGTTTCATTTTAGTATGTAGGCTTTGTTAAACCATATTACATGAGTCTCCATACTCGTTTGGTTTACGAACCCGCGTACTATCTGATCCTTCCGATTTGGTCCGGTATATTAACATAGCTACCTATTAGGTGCCGTTTGATATCCCGTGATCTTTAGCATTATCTGGTTATTATACAAGAACTCCAAAGCAATCTCAGGTGAGTACATAGAACCCCATCTTTTACTGTTTTCCAAACTGTTTTGGGGTGAAACACATGTGCCTATCTGTTACTTTCATGCTTTCCGTGTTTTCACATCATATGCCTGCTATGTTGTTAGTACATTATAGTATACGATTTCATTACATTTCATGCTATGTATGACCATTGTGTGCGTACTTAGTACATTGATTTACATTATATTTCTGTTGCATATGTTTACTCAGCATATGGACACATTGATTTACATGAACATTTCTGTTGCATATGTTTACTCAGCATATGGACACATTGATTTACATGAACATTTTTGTTGCATATGTTTACTCAGCATATGGACACATTGATTTACATGAACATTTCTGTTGCATATGTTTACTCAGCATATGGACACATTGATTTACATGAACATTTCTGTAGCATATGTTTACTCAGCATATGGACACATTGATTTACATGAACATTTCCGTTGCATATGTTTACTCAGCATATGGACACATTGATTTACATGAACATTTCTACTTCGTATGTTTACTTAGCATACTTAGTGCAATTGTTTACATCACATGCCTTCATTTTGTTATGACATTTGGTTTGTTTAACATGGGACAATACATTCATTAACATTAGCTACGCCGTTCGTTAGTAGGTAGTGGTACCATAGGAATTGACAACTCCCGTTCCTGAAATCCTGGGTTTGATAGGATTGGAAGGAATGACCGAATTCGATATACATAACTTAGATAAACCTTTAATTTGTTTAAGGGTTTATCGCCGCAGTCTCAAGGCTTGGATGTATGCATAGTTTACAATGCCGCATAAATGTTAATATCAATAGAGCATGCATTTTTCCATAGAACATAACGTTGATTTAAACCACGTGTTACTTCAACGACTTGTTTTGTGCATTTTACATATGGTTTAAGTTGATACATTTCGCTTACCATACATGATACATTTTGGGATACACATTACATGGTTTACATTGAACATAAACATTTGACATGGTTTATACAATAACACTTGACATTTGGTTTATACAATTTACATGGTGGATTGGTTTGGGTTAATGGTTTGAGTAACGTGGAGTATGTAATATGATGCATACAAGGTGGATACGCCGCTGGTACTTCTTATATATAAATGTTTGTATAATATTACATATCTTAGCGTTATCTAAATCATTTCAGTTTAGACATATAACATTTTATACAAATAACATACTTTTCATAAAACATTGTCTTACAAAACAACTTATTATATTCAACTCATTTTACTTGGTTACTCGTTTAACCTTGCACTTATCTATACATATCATTTGATGTTATCGTTTTTCAAATGGTTTACAAAGCAAGACAAATTACAAGGTTCATGACTGACTGTTATTAAACATTCTTTAAACTCAAGTCATGAATCCCATTTTCACAAAACCTATGTATCTCACAGGCATTTTTATGCTGACGTACCTACTTTCACATGTGTTTTCAGGAGCTGTTCCATAAGATGTTGATCACGATACTAGGGCGGACCTGTGCCTTAGAGACTAAAACTGAAGATAGACTTAGTTAATTATGTTATAAACTCTTTGTTTTCATGTTTAAGACAATGTACTACTCTTGTTTAATAAATAAAATACAACTTTGATTTCCATGGTTATGAAACAATTAATTCTGTCAACAACACTCCCCGACGTTTTCCGCCGCGGTTGCATGTTACACGCGGTCGGGGTGTGACAGAAGAGTTGGTATCAGAGCCAATGGTTATAGGGAATTAGGTTATTAGTAATGCTTTGACCTAGACTATAACTTTCTAGGACCCTAACACAAGTTATCTTGTGTTTAGAGTTTAAAACATGCACATCACCTATCCTTAGGTGATAACCACAACGGGAACTTCGGTTCCGAATCCGCTTTGAAAATTAAGCATCTGTTCTAGGATGATTGATTACTTGGTTTTGAACCCTCTGTTATAAGGTTTTAAACCCTCTGTTATATGGTTTTGAACCCCTTTGGATTCTCAAAAATCTCGTCAAAGTTTTGGGTTAATAGTGTGAACACGTGCGGATTGGAAGAGTGAATGCCTGTACCCTGGGTTTTCTGTCTAAGGCTAGAGTGTTCGTACAAATCCACATAATCGGACCAGTCACTCTTACCTGGGAACTCTTGGGGTGAGTGTTCACTTATAGGCGAGCATGTCTTCGCAATGCATTATTATCGACCCATTTACTTTGACTAGACATTTCATGTCGCTTGTTTGCTTTGCGATGCATAACCGACATCTTTGCTTTGGTTGATTTTGCTTCATCTCATTGTCTTCATCCAATCATCTCACTCATTTCATTTCATGTTTTTCTCTTCTAGAATGCTTCCTCGACGCGACAACCAGATAGCTACTGCCGAGCTGGCGGAGATTATTGCGTAGCAGATGGCTGCTCAATTCCCAAATCTCTTCGCTCAATGGAACCAAGCCAACAACAACAACAATGGTATATGCAAATACAAGGATTTTAACTCGGCTAAGCCACTCAAGTTCAGTGGTTCTGAAGGAGCAACTGGGCTTCTTCAGTGGTTCGAGAGCATCGAGAACACTTTTCGCCACGTGCAGTGTCCGGATAATCGCAAGGTCGAGTTTTCTTCAAGCGTGTTCCAGAAGAGGGCTCTTACATGGTGGAATAGGGTTATGAGAGATCAAGGTGCAGAAGTTGCTCTAGCTCAGACATGGGCTGAACTGAGAGCTCTTATGATGAGGGAGTTTTGTCCTCGTCATGAACAACGAGCGTTGGAGAAAGAATTTGAGTTCTGAAGCAAGATAGTGGCGAGCACAGGGCTTATATGGATAGGTTTGAGGAGTTGAGTCTGCTTTGCCCGACTATGGTTACCCCACTCGATAAGGCCATCGAAAGGTATATCGACGGCCTACCTGACTCAGTACAAGACATCCTCACTGGTAGCAACCCTACCACACTCCGTCAGGCAATCGAGTTATCAGCGACACTGACTGAGTCGCAGATTCGGAAGAATAAGCTACACAGGAAGGGCGACAAGGGCAAGAAACAGTCGGCTGACAAGGAAGATAGCAAGAAAGGCCAAAATAAGAAGGGAAAGGATTCTGGTTCCTCAAGGGGGTCAAGGAAGCGTAAGGCTTCCCAAAACTATGTTGTCACTGCCCAAGCAAACCAGGCAGCTCCCAACCAGCCTCCAGTAAAGAAGCCCTACTCAGGAAGTGCACCTTTGTGCAATCAATGCAACAGTCACCATCAGCCGCAACATCAGTGCCGTTTCTGTACAAACTGTGGGAAGTCAGGTCATCTTGCCGATGTTTGTCGGTTTGCTCAGAATCGCGCAGTTCAGAACCCTGCTCAACAAGTTGTTCAGTAACAGGGTCAGGCTGCACGACCAAACTACCCACCAGGTGCTTGTTATAACTGTGGGGATCTGACCCACTACAGAAATCGGTGTCCAAGGCTAGCCAACCAGAACCAGAATGCAAACCAAAATCAGGCTCAGGCTCGAGGTCGAGTCTTTAACATGAATGCACAAGAAGCACAAGCAGACAACGAGGTGGTGAACGGTACGTTCTTTATTAATAATCAGCCAGCATCTATTCTTTTTGATTCGGGTGCCAACAAGAGTTTTGTGTCATTGTCTTTTGAGACAATGCTTCGCGTGTCTAGAACGAAACTAGGTAAACCTTTGACAGTAGAGGTTGCCAGTGGAGAACCCATTGTTCTTAATTCTGTTCTACGCGACTGCCAGTTGAACCTTAACGACCATATTTTTCCTATTGACCACACGCCAATGCAACTTGGAAGCTTCGACGTTATAGTGGGAATGGATTGGTTATCCAAGTATCACGCAGAGATAGTTTGTTCTGAGAAGATTGTTCGTATACCGCTGTCGACAAGCGAGATCCTACAGGTTCGTGGTGAGAAGCCTGCCGGTGGTCTCAGACTTATGTCTTGTTTTAAAGCACGGAAGTATCTTCGGAAGAACTATGTGGCTTTCTTAGCACATGTTACAGCAGATAAAGGCAAGGGTAAGACTATTTCAGACATTCTTGTCGTTCGGGATTATTCTGAGGTTTTCCCTGAAGAGTTACCTGGTCTACCTCCAGCACGCCAAGTCGAGTTCCGTATTAATCTCGTACCTGGTGCAAATCCCATTACCAGAGCTCCATACCATCTTGCACCGTCAGAGATGCAAGAATTATCTAAACAGCTTCAGGAGCTCTCCGACAAAGGTTTTATCCGACCTAGCTTTTCACCATGGGATGCTCCCGTTCTTTTTGTAAAGAAGAAGGATGGATCTTTTAGGATGTGTATCGATTATCGTGAGCTTAACAAGCTTACCATCAAGAATCGATATCCCCTACCTCGCATTGATGATCTCTTTGATCAATTGCAAGGCGCTTCTAACTTTTCAAAGATTGATCTGCGATCTGGATATCATCAACTTCGGGTGCATGAAGAAGATATTCCCAAAACAGCGTTCCGTACTCGTTATGGACATTACGAGTTCACAGTCATGCCATTCGGTTTGACTAATGCTCCTGCTGTTTTCATGGACTTGATGAATAGGGTCTGCAAGCCTTATTTGGATAAGTTCATCATCGTTTTCATTGATGACATTTTAATATATTCTAAGACGCGAGCTGATCATGAGCAACACCTTCGTCTTACATTGGAACTCCTAAAGAAAGAGCAACTTTTCGCCAAATTCTCCAAGTGTGAATTTTGGCTTAAAGAGGTTCAATTCTTGGGACACATTGTCAACGAACAAGCTATTCATGTAGATCCCTCCAAGATCAGTGCGATTGAGGATTGGGATACACCTAGTACTCCTACTGAAGTTCGTTCTTTTCTTGGTCTAGCGGGTTATTACCGCCGCTTCATTGAGAACTTCTCAAAGATTGCAGTTCCTCTAACTACTCTAACTCAGAAGAACAAGCCATTTGATTGGGGAGTCAAACAAGAGGAAGCGTTTCTGACTTTGAAACAAAAGCTTTGCGACGCACCTGTCCTAACATTGCCTGAGGGCAATGATGATTTCGTCGTTTATTGCGACGCATCTAAATTAGGTCTTGGTCGCGTCCTGATGCAAAGGAACAAAGTCATAGCATACGCATCAAGGCAGTTGAAGATTCATGAGAAGAACTACACCACTCATCATCTTGAGTTGGGTGCAGTTGTCTTCGCTCTCAAAATCTGGAGACACTATTTGTACGGTACAAAATGTGTGGTTTTCACAGACCACAAGAGTCTTCAACACATCTTCAATCAGAAAGAACTCAACATGAGGCAAAGACGTTGGGTTGAACTTCTAAACGACTACGACTGCGAGATTCGCTACCATCCTGGTAAGGCGAATGTCGTAGCCGATGCTCTGAGTCGCAAGGAACGTACTAAGCTTCATTGTGTTCGTGTCCAATCTGTTATTCAAACCGATATCCAAGCCCGTATTTCTCAGGCTCAACAAGCTTGTGTTTCACAAGGTTTGATGGATAAGGATTTTCCTTATCACATAACGCCTGCTTTTGAACTGACGGACAATGGATCGTATTACTTCATGGACCGTTTGTGGGTCCCAAGCCAAGATAATCTTCGTACCTTGCTTATGGATGAAGCCCATAAGTCTCGTTATTCTATTCATCCTGGCTCA
This sequence comes from Helianthus annuus, assembly GCF_002127325.2. Lineage (NCBI taxonomy): Eukaryota > Viridiplantae > Streptophyta > Magnoliopsida > Asterales > Asteraceae > Helianthus > Helianthus annuus. Next base: position 75,707,241 of record NC_035434.2, on the reverse strand, counting down.
GATAAGATGTATAAGGATCTTCGTATACAGTATTGGTGGCCTGGTATGAAGAAAGACATTGCCTTATACGTATCCAAATGCCTTAGTTAAGGCTGAACATCAGTGTCCTTCCGGATTATTGGAGCAACCAGAGATCCCAGTTTGGAAATGGGAAAACATTACTATGGATCTCATTACTAAACTCCCGCGCACAAAGAAGGGTCACGATGCCATCTGGGTAGTCGTGGATCGTCTTACCAAGTCAGCGCATTTCTTGCCAATCCGTGAGGATTTTTCGGCAGACAAACTTGCTCAAATATATGTAGATGAAATTGTAGCTCGACATGGTGTTCATTTGAACATCATTTCTGACAGAGATGCTCGTTTCACTTCTCATTTTTGGAGAACCATGCAGTCTGCTATGGGATCTCAACTTAATCTGAGCACAGCTTATCATCCGCAAACGGATGGTCAGTCTGAAAGAACAATCCAGACACTGGAGGATATGCTTAGAGCTTGTGTGATTGATTTTGGCGGTAGTTGGGATTCACATCTTCCATTGATTGAATTCTCCTACAACAACAGTTATCACTCCAGCATTAACATGGCTCCTTTCGAGGCTCTCTATGGTCGAAAATGTCGTTCACCCGTCTGCTGGAATGAGGTTGGCGAGGCTCAACTTACTGGACCTGCCCTCATTTTAGAGACAACAGATAAGGTTAAGAAAGTACGTGATAACCTTCAGACAGCTAGAAGCCGTCAGAAGAGTTACGCGGACCTAAAACGCAAACCCTTGGATTTTCAAGTCGGTGATCGTGTATTACTTAAGGTCTCACCTTGGAAAGGTGTGATCAGATTTGGAAAGAAAGGAAAACTTGCACCTAGATACGTTGGACCATTCAAGATCATTGAAAGAATCGGTAAGGTAGCCTACAGACTTGAGTTACCTCCTGAACTTGGAAATGTTCATCCAACTTTTCACGTGTCCAATCTCAAGAGGTGTTTAGCTGATGAGAACCTCCACATACCGCTTGACGAGATTCGTGTTGATAAGACACTGAAATTTGTTGAGAAACCGGTAGAAATAATGGAACGTGAAGTCAAGTGGCTCAAACGCAAGCGCATTCCTTTGGTCAAGGTTCGATGGGAATCTAAGCGTGGACCCGAGTTTACTTGGGAACGTGAAGATCAAATGAAGGCAAAATATCCGCATCTTTTTCCACGAGTTTCCTCTAAATAAATTTCGGGACGAAATTTCCCCAAGTAGGGGAGACTGTAACATTTGTGCTTGTAATCATTGTGAACAGTTCAATTATCAATAAAACAATGTTATTTGATCCCAATGTTTGTTTGGTTGTGTTTTACATTTTTCATGTTTTGACTTTTGTTCAATTTCAAACTCTATATCGCTTTCTGGAGAGTTATACGCTAACTGGTGCTAAAACATACTCAGTTTAATGCGACAAATACTCCGTAACATCAACATATACTCAACATACCTTAAATAACCTTTACATAACTTAGAAATAAGTTTTGAAGGCTTTGGTATGGCAAAAACAAGTTAATTCGCTTACAGGGACTAAACTTGACAAACTGCGAAAGTATGCCAATTTGAACTGTAACGAACATTCTGGAACATGTCCATAAGTTAAACATACCATAAATATCCTTTACATAGCTTAGAAATAGGCATTGAGGGGTTTGGTATGCTAAAACAAACTTTTGGATCATTCAGGGACTGAAAGTGTCAAAAAGTGCACAAGTTTGCACTTTCGCGCATAACTTACGTTCTGAATACATCCGGACATCCAAAAATTAATGTAAGCATCCTTATATTATGCCTTAGTGTATGGCATGAGAAAAATCCATTCGTCGCGTCATTCGGATCATTTTTCGCGCTTATGCGCATTCCGTCGTAATTAAGCGAACATCGCGATCGTACGGCCAAACGAACCAACATCCGGAACATTTTTGAGCATGTTTCATGTCCACAATGTTTAGGCATCATTTTAGGGCCTTAAAGATGGCTTTACGGGCCTTAGAAGTGTCGGAAATGGCTTAAATACGCAACAGGGACCAAAACTGCCAATTCTGAAAATATGTGCAGATCAGACGGGGCCAGGCGGCCCGCGTGAGTTTGGCCTGCATATTGAGGCGGGCCGCGTGGGACTGTCAGACCAGATTCAATGTTTGCATTTAATGCAGTTGGCCTTTCGTTCGATCAAGGGGCAATGCCCTTTCACCCAATCAAAGGCCAAAGGCCATTTTCAGTAACCACCACATTTTTGACAAGTGTACGCACCTGATCGTGGCATGATATTCGATAAACGATCCTAACGGTTATGCTTTTCCTATAAATACCCCCCCCTTTGTTCCAAAAACCCACAAGAATCTGATCTAAGCTCTAAGTTGGAACCTTTGTTTCATACCTGAGCTATTTTGATCTAGATTAGCATTCGGGGACCCTCCGTAAGTCTTCTTTCGCTCTTTTATTCGCTTTTCAAGTCCGAAAGTCAATGTTTTGTTGACTTTCTGCATTGACCAGCCTATGGTCAACACGAAGTTCTTGGAACTTCATAACGTGAGCGTGATCACGATGGTTATAGTCCGTAGTGACTATACCTACTGATTACCACGTTATCTAGGCTCAGTGACGAGTCGTAGTTTCGGCCAAAATGTGCATTCTTGCATATTTTGTAACCAAACTACTCGTGAGCATCAAAGCCGTTTGTTTTGATGCCAAACCTGTTTTCTAAACTTAGTTAAGCATGTTCTAACATGCTTAGCTCGTCACTTTTAGTTTAGTGCTTATATAGGGTCGTAAGGTAAGCGATCTAAACCATCGCTTATACTTTCGAACCCAACCCATTTGGTCGATCATTAGGATCCGACCAAACACATTAGGTGACCATAGCTATAACCTTCCGAGGTTATACCTTGTGGTCGTGATGTTAGGCGTTCCGAACGCGTTCTACGCGAACGACGCGTTAGTGTAGCATAAGCTACCTAAACGGGTCGTGATGGACCGTAAGCACTTAGGTTAAGTTTCATTTTAGTATGTAGGCTTTGTTAAACCATATTACACGAGTCTCCATACTCGTTTGGTTTACGAACCCGCGTACTATCTGATCCTTCCGATTTGGTCCGGTATATTAACATAGCTACCTATTAGGTGCCGTTTGATATCCCGTGATCTTTAGCATTATCTGGTTATTATACAAGAACTCCAAAGCAATCTCAGGTGAGTACATAGAACCCCATCTTTTACTGTTTTCCAAACTGTTTTGGGGTGAAACACATGTGCCTATCTGTTACTTTCATGCTTTCCGTGTTTTCACATCATATGCCTGCTATGTTGTTAGTACATTATAGTATACGATTTCATTACATTTCATGCTATGTATGACCATTGTGTGCGTACTTAGTACATTGATTTACATTATATTTCTGTTGCATATGTTTACTCAGCATATGGACACATTGATTTACATGAACATTTCTGTTGCATATGTTTACTCAGCATATGGACACATTGATTTACATGAACATTTTTGTTGCATATGTTTACTCAGCATATGGACACATTGATTTACATGAACATTTCTGTTGCATATGTTTACTCAGCATATGGACACATTGATTTACATGAACATTTCTGTAGCATATGTTTACTCAGCATATGGACACATTGATTTACATGAACATTTCTGTTGCATATGTTTACTCAGCATATGGACACATTGATTTACATGAACATTTCTACTTCGTATGTTTACTTAGCATACTTAGTGCAATTGTTTACATCACATGCCTTCATTTTGTTATGACATTTGGTTTGTTTAACATGGGACAATACATTCATTAACATTAGCTACGCCGTTCGTTAGTAGGTAGTGGTACCATAGGAATTGACAACTCCCGTTCCTGAAATCCTGGGTTTGATAGGATTGGAAGGAATGACCGAATTCGATATACATAACTTAGATAAACCTTTAATTTGTTTAAGGGTTTATCGCCGCAGTCTCAAGGCTTGGATGTATGCATAGTTTACAATGCCGCATAAATGTTAATATCAATAGAGCATGCATTTTTCCATAGAACATAACGTTGATTTAAACCACGTGTTACTTCAACGACTTGTTTTGTGCATTTTACATATGGTTTAAGTTGATACATTTCGCTTACCATACATGATACATTTTGGGATACACAATACATGGTTTACATTGAACATAAACATTTGACATGGTTTATACAATAACACTTGACATTTGGTTTATACAATTTATATGGTGGATTGGTTTGGGTTAATGGTTTGAGTAACGTGGAGTATGTAATATGATGCATACAAGGTGGATACGCCGCTGGTACTTCTTATATATAAATGTTTGTATAATATTACATATCTTAGCGTTATCTAAATCATTTCAGTTTAGACATATAACATTTTATACAAATAACATACTTTTCATAAAACATTGTCTTACAAAACAACTTATTATATTCAACTCATTTTACTTGGTTACTCGTTTAACCTTGCACTTATCTATACATATCATTTGATGTTATCGTTTTTCAAATGGTTTACAAAGCAAGACAAATTACAAGGTTCATGACTGACTGTTATTAAACATTCTTTAAACTCAAGTCATGAATCCCATTTTCACAAAACCTATGTATCTCACAGGCATTTTTATGCTGACGTACCTACTTTCACATGTGTTTTCAGGAGCTGTTCCATAAGATGTTGATCACGATACTAGGGCGGACCTGTGCCTTAGAGACTAAAACTGAAGATAGACTTAGTTAATTATGTTATAAACTCTTTGTTTTCATGTTTAAGACAATGTACTACTCTTGTTTAATAAATAAAATACAACTTTGATTTCCATGGTTATGAAACAATTAATTCTGTCAACAACACTCCCCGACGTTTTCCGCCGCGGTTGCATGTTACACACGGTCGGGGTGTGACAAGTTTCGTGCCTCATTTGATGTAATTTATATGTTGCATTTTACAAAAATCCGTATTCAAGTATGTTGTACACAGGGGACATCCATCTTGATACGTTGTAAACGGTTCAAAGGATGAGATTGAAACTCAATTTCCTAAGTGTTCCAGACAGGGGACATCCATGATGGAAATATTGCAAAGGGTTCAAAGGTAGGAAGTTGGAATCTATCCTCTAAGTGTCTTTGGTATGATCTCTCTTTTTCATCTTTTGAAACCTTATAACCTATGTTTTTGGAGTTGTATTTGACAAAGTTTTAATGGAACACTTCTGATTAAAATACTAAGTTTGATAATAGTATCCTGACCAGGATATTTTATCGGGATATTTGAAATATTGTATTGGAATAAAGGAGAAAAATGCTTTCAAATCAAACACATGCAACAAAAGGTTGCACTATTAGCTTCATCTCAAAGTGAGACCCATCCACCAATAGTGCAACTAATTCTTAACCATATTTACCTAAAGAGTTGAAGGCTTTGTCCTGAAACCCAGGATCCCTCCACCTTCAACTGTTAATTGTTCAAAAGAGCATACTAAAGATTGATGACCTAAGGGCTTTGCCCTGAAACTCAGGATCCCTCCACCTTTGGCCATCATATTGATCTAAAGACAGGAAAGTAAATTGTTTATCAACCACAACCATCAAATTTAAAAAAGTGGGCTCCGGCCTAGGCATCAACATCCATCATCGCCCACTTCGCTACCTTCAAGGGGCAGCACCCTCTTCAACCATCGCTTCATTACCAGCTCCTGCTCCGGGATCAGCTCCAGCATCCTTCTCAGCATCACCACCAGCATCCACCACCATCCCAGCCTTTTTGGAAGGATCTTTAACCACGGGCTTTGTAGGAAGCTCCACAGGATTGCCCCCAAGATCCTTCAATTTCACCTCCTAAGCGCTAACGTTCCATGAAGGGCATTCAAAACCCAGGGCTCTGGCTTCATAGGACATTTTTAGCCTAGCTTGGAGGAGAGAAATCACAACGGATCCTTTGAGGCCCTCCCGGTAGGAGTTCATATCCTACTCATGCTGAAGTTGAGCAGCATCCAGCTTGAGTTGAGCATCCTGGTTAGCCTTGTTGATGGTAGTCTGAGCCTTAAGTCATGGCCTTGTATTTATCCTCGTAATACTGTGACTTAGCGGTGGCGATCGCTGCTTGATTTGCAATGGTGGTCTCAGCCTTCTTCAGTTTGACTTCCAGCATTTTTTTCAACCCACATGAGTCCTCGTATAAATGCATTAGCCGCTCAAGACCATACAATTGGAAAAACAGGTATCAATGTGTATACTTAATATACATAATCAGTATGAATGTGTAGGATATGCAATAAGGATACTTACCTGATTGAGGAAGCTGATCATAAACTTGCTGAATTCTAGAAAATCATGGTTCTCATATGGGAAGGCATCAGAGGTGGCAGGGGAATATGATTCTTTACTCTTGCGGGAACTGGAGCCACGTGGCTTTGTGGCGGTTGAAGGCTTGGGAACAGCGGTGGCCTTGGAGCTGACATGTTTAGATGAGGTGACGGCTGGCTTGGGGCTTGGTTCCTTTTTGACTTGAACGGGACCACAATAGCTGTCCAGTTCTTCCAGGTCGAAGGCTTCAAGGTTTTTGGCTGGTGCTGCATAAAGGGAAGAAATGCTAAACTTTTAAGTACTTATAGGTTATAATAGATTTAATGTGTATAAGAATAAATTGCAAGAATATGCTTATCAGATATCTCGGAACTTGACTTTTGGCTTGAGCTTGCAAATGACAGGGAGAAAGTTCTTTTGCTCTCTGAGAGCCGGTAGATCTTTTGATTCTTTGTTCTGATTCAGCGCTTGGAGGTGCCAATTCTTTGAAATTTGTTGCACAGAAAAGTCAAGATATTGGTTTAGAATATAGTTTCAGAATATGATTGGGGATATACCTAAAACCCTAAATCCTACCGGAGGTCAACCACTTCGTGGGAAGGTCAACACCCTTGTTAATGGAGTTTCTTTTAAAAAAAAAAAGAACTTTCGTCTCCATTCATCCTCGTTTTTAGACGCTTTGAGGATGAGGGGATCCTTAGAGGTTGAAAAAAGAAGGAATCGGCTGGAACCATGGGACCGTAAACGATATGCAATCGGAAGATCCTCAATGCACAAATCAGGTATGTGATGAGATTTTATTTGGTCCAGTGTGACTAAAACTCGCCAAACCATAGGCATAGTTTGGGCATAACTGAGACCGGTGAGTTCAAAGAAATGAGAGATAAAGGCCGAAAAAGGATATCAGAGTCCTATGGAGAAAGGATAGGCCAAGAAGCACACCCATTCATCGGAATACACGTCCGATCGGATTTCCCGGTCGAACGGCCGTATAATTGCTCCAGCAGGAAAGGCACCGGAGGCTTTCAGGGCAGCAATGTCGACATTATTGAAGGAGCAAATTTCTTTTTTGGGTTCTTTAAGAAGGTTTTGTTCAATTAAAGTGGGGACGGAATCAGCCGTATGGGATCTGGTTCGACTAGCCATGAAAAATGAAGAAATCTTGCAGAGAAAACAAAGAGGAGAGTGAAGGAAAAGTACCTGAGATTGCTCAGAGTATGGTGATGAATAAGCAGAAATTCGGAAGATATAGGCCAAAGATAGGGGTGTGATGAGTAAAATTCGCGTTGGAAGTTGAAGCGGGTCACTTCAAGCGTCTCATCATCATAATTACCTCGATCTAAGCGATAAGTTTAAAATATATCCGTTTGAATTTAGGATTCTAACAGATATATTTTGGGGACAATTGTTATGGGTGGTTTTCTGAACCCATATCTTGAATTATAACCTGACTTTATTGTTTCTGTTTCTGACCAGGATACCAGATCAGGATATTGGTAAATCCTGATGTATTATCCTCGTAGTTACTAATTATTCACGTGCAGATTAGGGTGGCAAGCTTATAATGTTCGAGTGGACTTGTTCTCTTGAAGACTCGGTTTATTCAGTTGAAAGAGGAACATTGAAGCCGGAAGAAGGGGTCTCCAACGTTCAAGAAGGAATATTCGAAGCATCCCTAGTTTATAGAATAGTTAGTTATTTCTGTTTACTATAAACAGGAGTTGCACAGATCGATAGAAACACATAACTTCACTCACTCTTCTACTCTCTTTACATGCTGCAATCACTCGCAATCACATTCGCAAACACTCACACTTGAAATTCATTGTAACCCTTAGTTGATCCGTACAATATCCTGCACTGTATCTTGAATTTTGAAGTAATAAGAAGAACAAGGAAGCTGTGATTGTCAGCTCCCGAGGTTTTGTGCCGGCGATCTAGATTGATCAAGGGCTTTCCTCGTACATCTCGTGTCAACCTTTACATTCCCGCTCAGTGTTTGATTGTTGATACAGCTTGGTATCCTGAGCTATATCCTGAAACAGTTTTTGCAAACTAACAAACCAACATATTTTCTTGAAAGTATTACTAGCACACTACCTCACAAAACTAATTTGATCACTTAATTGCTTCAGGAATTTTTGACCAAAACATAGAGGCTGTCCAACAATTTTCAAAGCTGAGGTGGCAGCCACATCGGGAGCCATAGTGACATCATAAAGCTTAATATATAAAGCACTTAAAATTCCAAGCCCTGGCCCACAATCAGCTTTTTAAAGGTCTGCCCACATATAAATGGGCAAAGCTCTGCCCACATACAAAAAGCTAAAGCTCTAGAGGAATTGGCCTGTAATAATCTCACCTAGACCTTATTGGCCATTAATAATCCCACCTCAGAATATTCCCCCCATCAGTCCCACCTTTCACCTATTTTTTACTACAATGGTCCCCCCATTAAAAAAACTTAACGGAGTTAAGCTTTTTTCCAAATTACAAACATATTTTTTAGGGCTTTTGATCAGAACGATGATACGAGTCCAATGATGTAAAACTTACTTCGAAATGGTGCTCCAAGTGACTTGATTTTGGTAAATTGGAAATTTAAACACTCGAATTGAAGCGCCGTTTTCATCAATTAGAGCGCCATTTCGAGGCAAGTTTTACATCAATGGACTCGTATCTTCGTTCTAATAAAAAGCCCTAAAAATCTGTTTGTAATTTAGAAAAAAACTTAACTCCGTTAAGTTTTTTTAACAGGGGACCACTGTAGGAAAAATAGGTGAAAGGTGGGACTGGTAGGGGGAATATTCTGAGGTGGGATTATTAATGGCCAATAAGGTCTAAGTGGAATTATTACAGGCCAATTCCCCAAAGCTCTATACATACTCCAAACCTCTGCAATCAAAACCTCTGCCGATATTTAAAATTCAAAATTCTGGCTCCAGATTCAAAATTCAAACCATATATGTACAAAAAATTCTTTTTAATTTCTCTTTATCAACTCAATTCTCTCTCTAAAACTCACTTTCTCTCTCTCAAATCCAGAACTCTCTCTCTCAGTTCAGTTCCAGTTCATCGAAAAATGGCATTTCCGGCAACTGGTGAAGGAAGAGAGATGAAAGGGACCAGTTAAGTTGGAATACAATATCCTATACATATAACACAGATAGAATATCATAATACAAAGAAACAGAATTGTTCGGTGAAACATGCCAGACGAAAGATTCATGTGATTAATTCGTTATTATATTTTGACAAAACACGTACACCGGAAATAATTAAACTGAGCATACCTATTGTATCTGCGGCAGTGAGTCGTCGCCAACTGATTCCGGCGTGAGGGTTGTTCAGGAGACAGTGACAAGAATATGATGGGTTGTGAGGGTGTGGAGTTTGATGAAATTGGGGCTGCAGTACATAAAACACAAGTGCGTAAAGATCCGATTTACCATGATTTCTTGAATTCAATATAGTTTCTTGATTAATTTGTAATTATGGGTCATGATTAAATCACATTTAACATTTCTATACTGTGTTTATTTTATGCACACAAGTTGTTCGATGAAATGCTAGAGTTTCTAAAGGAACATTTTTTTTGAAATTCTTTGTAATCTTTGACGGTAAGGCATGTGCGGTTGTTCGAAAAAACAGTCTTATGGCACTGAGATATCATGTTGGATGTATACATGAGAGAGACAGTCAATTAAAATGAGGATCAAATACCTATAAGCAGCACTGAGTCAATACATTCAGTTCTTTGACACTAAAGTTAGAACTTCTGATGTTGTGTTTGCTATCAACACTGTTATGGTCCAAGATGCCATTAGTGAGAAGGTAAAAAGCTAAAAATCAAGTTTTTTTTGTTTTTCTTTTTGGAATTATATTATATGACTGTGTGTTTTGGTGTTGTATGTGTATGGCAGTTGGGAAATTTCATACACGACATGGCAACATTTGTTGTGGGATTCACAGTAGTTTGGCAGTTGGCACTGGTAACACTAGCTGTTGTGCCTTTTATTGCGGTTATTGGAGGTATTCACACCACCACATTAGCTAAACTCTCTTCTAAGAGTCAAGATGCACTTACACAAGCTGGAAACATTGATGAGCAGGTGAACTTCAGATTACCCTATTTTCATTGTGAGTTTAAGTGAATAGAGAGATGAAGGATCAAGTTGAGGAACAAATCAAATTCAGAAAAATAAAATTCAACATCAAGACATACCTTCTGTCACCATTGATGTGTTAGTTGTGATCCTTTGCTCTCTAATATCAGTCAAAGTAGACGATTTCTTTTCATCATTTTCTGTCAAGTGGAAAAATTTACCAATAGTGTAGATAGAAGAAGACAACTAACAGATAAGCTACTTAACACCGGGCTCCTACAATAACTATAAAAGGCCAACAGCCTTTGGGAGAAAGCAAACAACACCATGGAAAATAAGTTGCCATGTAGTAAGAAATTAAAGCAATAATGTTGCGAAAGCACAACAGGGTGTCTACAAAGCACGGTCTGAAATGCTACAAGACTTGCGCCTAACTACAATTACTACAGTTCGAGCATGATTTTCCACCTCAATACAAAAAGGTTGCATACTTATGCCTATATGTTTATTCATGCATGTAATCTAAGATATTTTCATGCTCTTCATCCAGGTTTGTACAATACCCAACCTAAATGAGGAAGATTCTTGAAAAGGAATGAAAATCTGAAGCGGAGCTTGATGGTAAGGCATGTGCGGCTGTTCGACAAAACGGTCTTATGGCACTTTATGATACACTGTTTAGCCAGGTAAAATTCATAATCCAGTCATTTGACTTCTTCGAATGGTTAACAACACTTACTAATCCTATTTACAATATAATTTTATTTCTGTTGCATGATATTATTAGTGAGATTGTTATTATATTAGTGACTTATAGTTATTCTTTTCTTAAAGTTTTGTGGATCATCAAAAACCATAAGCGGAGCTTGACAGGAAGGCATGTGCGGCTGTTCAACAAAACGGTCTTATCGCACTTTATGATACACTGTTTAGCCAGGTAAAATCCATATTCTGGTCATTTAACTTCTTCGAATGGTCAACAACGCTTACTAATCCTATTTACAGTATAATTTTATTTCTGTTGCATGATATTACTAGTGAGATTGTTATTATATTAGTGACTTATAGTTATTCTTTTCTTAAAGCTTTGTGGATCATCAAAAACCACAACCGGAGCTTGACGGTAAGGCATGTGCGGCTGTTCAACAAAATGGTCTTATGGCAATTTATATGATACACTAGCCAGGTAAAATCCATAATCTGGTTATTTAACTTTTTCGAATGGTCAACAACGCTTACTAATCCTATTTACAATATAATTTTATTTCTGTTGCATGATATTATTAGTGAGATTGTTGTTATATTAGTGACTTATAGCTATTCTTCTCTTAAAGCTTTGTGGATCATCAAAAATAACAAGCGGAGCTTGACGATAAGGCATGTGGGGCTGTTCGACAAAACGGTCTTATGGCACTTTATGATACACTGTTTAGCCAGGTATAATCCATAATCCGGTCATTTAACTTCTTCGAATGGTCAACAACGCTTACTAATCCTATTTACAGTTGGATGTGACATCAGCACAGCTTCTCATGACTGATAACGACTTCAGGAGTCCAGAATTCAGGAAACAACTTACTGAAACTGTGGATTCATTGTTATCATTAAAAGTTATTCCTGGTTTTAATGAATTACATTCCATTGGTGAGTTTTAGGGTTTAGCAATTATCAGAATTGGAAGTCAATGTTGGAGGCTGTTCATGAAGTTGCGATTTATATTGATAGGTTTCATAACCTACACCTATTTCAGCAAGGGTAAGGATTGTTGTTAATACATGAAGCTAACTTTGATCTTGAACATATAGTAGTTTTGAAAATAAAATTAGTATGGATTTTGATGCAAAATCTGTGACAACTGGCACTTTTCCATGAATTCCGTACAATAATAAACAGTAATCTGTGCTTTAATGACTGGGTGTGATTGAATTAACAAGATGAATGATTTTCTGATTACTGTCATATACATACAATGGCATTTCATGTTGCAAAATTTTTATCATTATTACATGCAACACAGCGTGGTACAATTAGTGCACAGAACAAAGTTAGCACAGCCATCAGACAAATTATAAGTACTGATGGGAGTTTAGTACTCAGGCAGACATGATGTTAAGACACAGAATGAGCCCTAGAACCAAGTGTTACACTAGAATAGTGTGTAGGAAAGTAGGGATTACAAAACTGCCTAACTAGTGATGATATAGGTACCGGAAAGTGCTAGAAACACACTAAAACTACAAAATTCTGCAGAAAATAAATAAATTCAGCAATTTTCAGCATTTTAACAACTAAATAAAATGCAGAAATGTGGTTTAGTGGTCCAGAATACTTTCCTAAGTGTTGGGAATCAAAACTGTCATAAAAGGTAGCATAAAGCACACTAAACTGCGGTATTTAGCACTTTAACGAACCGATAACCAACCGAACAACCAGACATTACCCGAAATACCAAATTTCCACTAGAAGCATTGTTTTTGTGTTACGAAGCTAGTTATGGTCACCAAACATCATAACACATCATATAAACACTAAACACTTAAATCCCTAAAATTTACACTTAAAACTTAACTAGATTGGAGAAACTAAGACTTGAAAGCAAACCAACACCCCCCCCCCCGATTAGTGGAAGGTTAGGATGTGGGTCCCACTTAGGAATTTCTTGCATTATTTTAGTTGATATGTTGGCAAGATGGAGAGATAATTTTCTAAAGGAAATTTGTTGTTGGAAAGATAAATTTATAACCATAAGAACATAACCAAAGATCACTTACCATATTCAACACACTAAACTCTCCTTCTCCTTCCTCTAACTTACGGCCACAACATCACACACACATCCATTCATTTCAAGTTCAATCTCCTACATTCTAAGGGCTCTCAAAGGTGTAAGAAGCAAAGTTAAGAAGTTTGGAAGCATTGAAACTTGAAGGACCTCTTTGTGGAGCCTATAACCACCCATTTTCTTCCATATTCATCTACAACATTCTTGTGCCATTTCCCTAGCCATTAGAGCTAGTAGTAAGCTTATTGATCTTGTTTTTACTTCTAATCATAATGGTTAAAGTGTTATGTAAGTGGTTAAACTCAAGAATCACAAAGAAATATGAAGATGATCACTAACATAAAGCTAAATAACATGAGATCCAAGTTGATTAAATGTATGTATGAAACTTGTTTGTGGATTTCTTGTTTTTATGATGTTGATCATCATAATAACCTTGCTAGATGATGATTAAACACATGATCTAGCAAGTATAACGTTGGATCTTGAAGAAATCATAATGATCATTCTTTATGTGAATCATGAACTTGAGAATGATGTTGTCTTAGAGTATGATGGTGAATGGATGATCTCAAAAATAGTTTTGTAAATGGATGATCTCAAAAATAGTTTTCTCAAGAAACTAAGTTAAAATGCAAGATTTACATAAACTTGGTTCTTAAAGAAACTATTCACATTTTTAGTGGTTAATCAAGTGTAGAAACATATTATTACCAAGAAAAATTCAAGAAGAGACATTTTTAGAAAATTATTTTACAAGTTGTAAACATCTAAAATCTTCAAGAATGATGTTTTTAAACAAACAACCACACTTTAAAGAGTAACTAAGCTTACTAAACACACTGCTAAGTTACTACAAATTTTTATAAATTTTCAAGTTCATGAAGTAGTGATTATGGCTTGATTTTGGCACTTAGTAAGTATTGTTTGCTTTCTTGATGAATTGTGATGATTTTTAAAAGAAAATGATATGCTTTGAAAGCATGGAAACCTCCATTTTTAAGGGGAAACTATGGCAAAATTTTTCTAGAATTTAAACACTTAGTAAAATATTTTTAAACAAGTATTTACAAGTGTATTTTAACCATGATTTTTCCTATAAAATTTGCCAAAATTTTGTTACAAAGATTACAAATATTGGAGGTTGATTTTGATAAATAAAAGTGACTAAATATATATTTAGGAAAATATATATTTAGATGTCGCATTTGTGTGATTACTTTTATATTATGTGTATTAGTCATATTATTTTAGGACTTGAAATAATGTAACTCACCAAAATACCAAGAACTACAATACAAAATATTACCAAAATTCCAAGAAATGAATATATAATTTATATCCAAAATTGGAGAAAACCAACAAGGAATATAACTTATATAAATATTCCAGAATTAAATTCATAAGTATATTTTGGTAAACGGTATTTTGGAAACCAAGAAAATGAAAATATGATTTTATAAGTGTTACAAAAGTATATCATATTTTTGACAAGAAGAAAATATATTATTTTTAGTAAAGGAAAATATATATGTTTTCTTAAATTACTAGAAAATATATTATTTTTGGAGAAAATATATATTTTCTTAAAAAATTTAGAATATATTATTTTTGGGTGAAAACTGGATTTATATATATATTTTCTAAGTTAAACTTGAAAATATATTCTTTTTGAGGTTTATATGAAAATATAAATATATTTTTGCCAAGAAGAAGTATAGATAAATTTCTATAAATGATTTCTTAAAAATATATATTTTAAGAATATATATATATATACATATGTTGGTGATTTTCTTTCTTGAAAATATTATTCCGGAAAGTGTAAATACAAAATTAAGTATAAGAATACTTAATAAACACAATAAAAATACGTATTCTCGTACGTATAAATACACCGGAATACGCCACTGATACTTGGAAAAAATATACAAGTTTAAGAATAGGAGTATGAATACACCCATCCTTGGGGAATATATACATGAATAAATACATAGTTGTGTCAAGTTAAAATATATTATTTTAACTAATATTCCAATAATTAATAAATATAATTTAAGTTAAAATATTTATTATTTGAACAAGTAATTATATACTTTGGAATTATACGATGTACATCAAAGATGTAACTTAAAGTATACCCAGATTTCCAAAACAACTCTTAATGAACAACAAATACAAAGAGACGTTACACGACCTAAACGTCTAATAAAACATGGCACGTGTGTAGGTAGTTGTATGACTCATAGAAGGACCTTAAGCATACGAGATAGCAGGACGCAAACTTGTGAGTTCGTGTCCCCCTTTTCTCTTAACTGTTTTCGGATTTATAACTCTCGGGGGTGAAATACATGTTACATATGTTTCAATGGTATGATTTGGCTATTAAATGAACTATTAGATCATGTGAGCATAGGCTGAAACTGAAATGCCAATAATTCTCATAAGAAACATGGACAAAGGTTAGATCTAACGGGTACGTCCGAGCCCCACTCATGGTCCTATGTGACCACTTAGAGTGCTTTAGTGTCCCAGTCGAGGTGATTCGACAACTGTCAAGGGGATTTGACACAGTCAAGTTGATTTGATACGGTCAAGGGAATTTGACACAATCAAGGTGAATTTGACACAGTTGAGGGGGAATTCGACACAGTCGAGGAGATTCGACAAAGACAAAAGCTTACTCATATTGAGTACTCCTTATGTCTTCACAAACATTAATGTCCTTGCAAAACATTAATTTGATCTGTTCATAGACGCTTTTCATACCCGTTTACAAAGGAGTCTCTCAAATGTTTAGAAGTTTATCAGTACTCATACAAAACGCATGAACTCGCTCAACTTTTGTTGACGTTTTCAAAATTACATGTATTTCAGGGAACAAGTTGGATCTTGGGCGTTGGTGTTGTTTCGGGAAGTAAATTTCAAGTTTAGATGTCATCCACTTTTATTGGTTGTAACTTAATCAGAAGTTGTGTTGTTTGAAACTTAAATAACTGTTGTTTGTAATGTTTTGAAACTTTATGAATGGATGAACATCCTGTTTTAATCATGTAGTTGTTTATTATTATTCAATGCAATGATATTGAACAAGTCACACATCATACGCTTCCGCAAGAGTCAGGGTGTGACAGTTTGGTATCAGAGCTTCGATTGTAGTGAACTAGGATTCCTTCTAGAGTCTAGACTACAATCACTAGGAACTCTCTCACGAAAACATTTTTACAAAAAGTTTTTTCATTGCATTCACGAAAGCGCCAAGATCCATGAATCAAACATTTTTCAAAAGGAAGACAAAGCAAGGACATTAGTAGGGAGGAGAACACCCCAATTAAAGTGCCAATTGAGGTATAATCTACGTGAGATAGACTTGCCAAAGACAAAATAACCCCCCCTGAAAGGACAAACGAGAGTTATATGTGACATGATGCATCTATTTGCCTGTTTATACTAAGTAACATACTTATTCATTAATATATATGCGTATAAGTGTACGGAATAATTATTGACGTGAACGAAATACCTTCGACTCCGAATCCTATTATTGTTCTTGACTCGCACGATGAAACTGTCGACCTCGCGTTTATTACGAAGCTCATGGCTGGGGTGATTACCAAACAAGATTCTGAGCTTGTTTCCGTAGAAGATGGCTGTTCTTCCCTCTCGAAAGCGAAGGTGCCTGACTATGTTAGTGACGGCGAGGCGGAGGAGGCAAACTTGGACAACACCCTTATCAACAGGACGAGGTCCCTGTGGCTTTTGTAAAACAAGATTGACAATACTCTCGTCCAGTCAAGTAAGATGAAGTACTCATCATAATGGTGCCCCTCCAACTACTAGGAATTCTCCTTATTCCTATTACGTCTAAGCATCGTGCCTATTCGCGCGTAATGATAACGGATGTTAGCACGTGGACCACCATAATGGCCCTTTCCATGTCGGAGGTATAAGGACAGTAGTGTCCCCTTTAGGGGTGACCGTCTACTTTGAACGAGGGAAAATTGGGGTGACCATGCAAGACAATTTATTATTACGGGGGCCCATGTAATAGCAACTTGTAATGCATGGAAATCCTGGTGGACTCTGCGGGTCAACCTAATGATCACCACCCATCCAAAAATTTCTAAGTCTTCACACCTTCATCTAGTAGAACAATACCTAGACAGTTGCTATAACACTCTACAAAGTAGGAAACCTGTCTTTGCCTACTTCGTGTTTGACACTTCTACCCGTATACGAGTCATTGGGAACCGATATCTAAGCAAGTGAGGATGGCTAACACTCGGGAAAGATTCAGTAACTTTACACTCTCTATCACCCCTACATGTGGTAGGAATGCACGACCCCCATCTCTTGGGAAGTATACCCATCTTTGCGAAACTAAAGACCTAAGAAAACCAATGTAGAAGGAAAATAACTACCACTTTCATATTATGGAACTTGTATGACCGAGGTGATGTAACCTCGAGTTCACTTTGTTTTCCCTGTTAAAAACAATAAGTCAAGTGTCAAGAATATATTAAAGCTCAGTGGTTGTTTTCTTATACATTGTTGATTTTATATGCATGTGATGTTAAGTGATTACATGTTTGCTTGTGGTGATGTATACCTCATAGACGATTATTGAATGTTGTCTAACCTACCCCATACCTTTTGCCAGAAGAAAATGCTGCCCAGACGTGACACAGACACCAATACGTTACCAAGAACTGAGGTCGAACTCAATGAGCACATTTCCCAAGCAATAGCGCAGCATGAAGCCCTCCGCACTGAACACAGCGGTTGCACCTTCGGAAATCACCCTCCAACTGGCTGCACCTATAAACAGTTCCTGGACTGCAAGCCATTGAATTTTGATGGCATAGGAGGTGCCGTTGCTTTTGTTCGTTGGGCAGAAAAGACTGACTCCGTTCTGCGAATTAGTAAATGTTCGCCCGAGCAGAGAGTTACCTATATCTCAGGGTTGTTTTTGGATGGCGCACTCTCCTGGTGGAACCTTCAGGTTCAGACCCTTCGTGAACCTACTGCTTATGCACTGAGCCGGGACGAGCTCAAGGAATTGATGCGGAAGAAGTACTGTGACAACTCATATTTCAGAACCTATCTTTGTGCTTAGTGTAACATGTTTGAATGCTACATGATTATGTGATGCATTGATTTAATCAAATGTTATGTTATGTTTTTATGTTTTGTTACATTAAAATGTGAATATGCAAACCTGGTCACACAACCCAACCCAATCGCACAATTCCAAGTTGGGCCATGCACCAATTCTCGTCATATCTCTCTCGGCCAACATCCGTATTCGAATCCCAAGGGCAGCCCATGATGGGTTCGGCCCACCTCTCATACGCATAACCTCATGAGGAGGTTATACACTTCTCATTATTTGCAAATCACACACACACGTAAAACCCTAGCTCTCCTCTTCTCTCTTTTGTTCGACGGCTGTCCCATCATTCGAAGTCCTCCCATCTCGATCAAGATAGCCCTTTGATTTCTGGTTAGTGTTACACCTTTATTAGTTATCATGATTTCGATTGCTATGATTTTTAGATGATAACTAGGATTCATGTTAGTAGTAATATTGATAGTTATTGGGATCATGAAGTTGAAATATGTGTTCAATTTATATATGTAAGTTATGGGAACTGTTTTTGGTTGATGGATCGAATGATGATATATGTTAACCTAGAGCCGATTGCATGTAAAGGGATTTGATTTTGATTGGGTGTTAATTGATTAACTTGATTTTGGCATGAGAAATTGTATGGTGAATTAGGTTGCATATTAGTACTCGAATTCTATAATCTGATAATCTGATTATATTCCTTGCATGATGATTTAGTGTTCATGATTTGGATGTATTAGGGTTCATAAGAATTAATGGGCAAATGTTTAATTTGATCAAGATATGCATGATCGAAACTGTTAGTGTTGTTAATTGATAAATTTCATAATTGGAAACCATTGAATGATTGTAACTGAATCGAATAATGGAAACAATGTAACTGATTAGCATAATATTCGGATAATAAAACGAATCGCACAAGTCACACGAAACGTGATTCGCACAAGTTTGCATGAACCACACGAAGCCTGTTTCGTGTAAGGGGATTGATCGCACAAGGTACATCGCACAAGGTAGGGTACAACTGTTCAGAGCACATTGTGTCGGTGCATCCGTCTGTCGTCTTCGTCTTGTATCGAGTCTTGTATTGTACTAGTTAGAACAGGGCACGAAAAACGAGATAGGAATATATAGTAGAGATTCCGCTTGAAATGGCATCTAAACATTTCAAGCGAAATCACATTCTTTCTGATTCCCCTCGAGATTACTTGTTGATTCCGCTTGGGTATGATTGTCCTGTTTCCGCTTGAACTGAACATACTCATGTTCAAGCGGAACCCCATCACCTATATATAGGCTGTTGGAGCGGAATCTCAGTAACTGTTCATTCTGGTTTGCAACGAAGTGCTGCCGAAGTGTCGACTTGCTGTAAATGTCATTATTTCAATACAAGAGACAGTTTAAAGTGTAATACTTGCTGAATTGAACTCATTTTCTTAGTTTCCGCCTCTGAAACTGAGATTAACTCTTCTGATCGACTCGTTCGGGTCTGAAAACAATCCTACAAGTGGTATCAGAGCTCAGGAGGAAGAGTTCATACCAATTCAGCTGTGTTTTCTATTTTTCTACACCTTCTTTTCTAATTGAACATCATTTCACGGTTAAAATGTGCTCAAAATTTCACTGTTCACGCGTAATCATGGTTTAACAAATCCTTAAAAGTTTCAGGCTAAAATTCGAACTTAAACTGATCATTTTGATAATTCCGCTTGAAAATGTTCGATTGAATGATGACGTCACAGTAATTCGGCTTGAATTTGAGCCTAATTTCGCTTGAAATTCAGTATTTCGCTTGAGTTTTTCTGGTGATTCCGCTTCAAAACAGATCCCGCTTGAAAGCATTGTGTTGATTCCGCTTCAAATTGTCTCGTAATTCTGCTTTAAAGTATTTGGGTTATTCCGCTTGAGATTCTAAGACTGATTTCGCTTGAATCAGTGGTTCCGCTTGAAAAACATTTTGTGTGTGAAACATAATATTTCGCTTGAATAGGCTGTTTTGAGAACTTTGAAAAACTGAATCATGGACGAGGATTTTTATAATTCCTTTGCTACCCCGATCACAGTTGCTCAGTAGACGATGTTGGAAAACGAAACGGGAACCATGCAAAAACCGCCCAAACTGATGAACATTGAGGTGTATAAGAGTTGGGAAGAACGGTTTGAGAACTGGGTGCAAGCAAACTATCTAGATGCTTGGGAATGTATTGAAACGAAATACGTTAGACCAACAAATGATGATGATGAGTTGATTGCTATCAAAGATCTTAGTCCCGATGAGAAAAAGAAATACAAAAACGAAAAGATGATGATTAGCTTACTGCAACAGGCAATCAAAGAAGATATCATGGTTTTACTGCAACACACTGGGAGTGCTTATTCGATTTGGAAAGCGTTGCGATCTAAGTTTGTTGGAAGCCAAGAAATGATCAAAAACAAGAAATCACTTCTGAAAAAAGAGTTTGATTTATTTCGTGGTTTGAAAAACGAAAGCACAAAACAGATAATTGAAAGGTACTGCAATTTATTGGTGAACATGAAGAGGGCTAGTATCACCAAAGAGAATGAGGAGTTAATTGAAAAACTGGCTGATGCATTACCACATGAAACTTGGGGTACATACTTGATGATGCTAAGAAACAAAAAGGGTTTCAACAATCTAACACTAAGCAAGTTTATTGAAAAGCTTGAAGCACAAGAAATGGAACAAATAAAGATTTCAAGAATGAAAGTGTTTGATGGTGAACAAGATATAAGTTTGTACTACAAAGCAGGGTTGAATGAGAAAACAACCAACATGTCACCAAAAGTTGAAACTGCATTCAACACGAAGAATTCAACTGGTAGTTCATCAAAAGGATCAAACAGCAACACAAGTTTCTCATCATTTCCATCATTTGATCCAAATGTTTCAACAACAAGAAATGGCAAAAAGCTTCAATGCAACATTGTGTTGAACATTAAAAATGATTAGGAATATTCTGAAGAGTTAGCAACAAGCCATATGTCTTTATTGGGTACTGTTTTAGAATCTTATGGTAGTTTTGTTGCAGGTCGAATCGGGAATCCAATGCTGAAAAATGAGGATTACGACCAGATCGATGCTGAAGAGATGGAGCTGACGGACATAAAATGGTGCTTGGCAAGTGTGTTGAGAAGAGCTGAGAAGTTTAAACAAATCATTGGAAGAGATGATCTTCGTGAGGCGAATGTTTCTACTTTGGGTTTCGACAAATCTAAAGTCACTTGTTTCGTTGCAGGGAAAAAGGACATTTCAAGAGCGAGTGCACCAATCGCGAAGCAAGTGGAGCTCAAAATCCATTCAACAACAATGATTACTACCGAAAGGCCATCTACCATCAAGTTGCTTAACAACCAACTCAGCATCAGGCACAAACTGCACATGGAAGAAATGTGATTGAAGATTCTTCAAAAAGAGCTTGTGTGGTTAATCAAGAAGAGAAGAAGCCATCAGCAGGGTTCAACTGGGATAAATATATTCCAACTGATGCTAAAGCATGTGTGATTGATCAAGATGATGAAAAGTTACCTGAAGGGTTTAGCTGGGAGAATTTCACTTGGGATGATTATATTCCTGACCAAGCTCATATTCACACAGCGGTTGCTCGAGTTGAAGAAGATAGTGATGATGATACTGAGTATTATGCTAGAAGAATGAGAGATCATTTGAAGATGATGGCTGAAAGCGACAGTGAAGATGAAAAAGCCAAGAAGAAAAAGAAAAAGATCAAGACACCAGTGAGCAGTGATGATGAAACTCCGGTGGTCAAAAGAAAAGTAAAAGAAGTTCTGAAGTTCAAAATTAATGAAGAGGTTATTGCCAAAGATATTCCTGTGAACTGTGAAACTTGTGAGATTATGAAAAAGAAAAATAGTGAGTTGATCAACAACATGAACAGGTTGAAGGAATCTTACGATGTGCTGAACAAAGCAATGAACATGTATAATGACACAAGTGAAGAATAGGCATCTGCTATGAAAACTCTTCAAGGAGCATTCATGACCAAGCAGAAAGTTGTGAACAACTACATTGAGAAGTGTGCTGTTCTTGAACAAAAGTTGGAGTTGCAAAGAATTGAGACTGAGAGAGTAAACCGTTTGTTGAAAAGTTACTCATGTACTTCTTATGTAATTGACAGGATTTATCCGACTGTTGAAGGCATGAAGGCATTTGAAGAGGGTGAAGTGACAGAAGATCAAAATGAAGAAAAGACTCCAGAGAAGAAGACTGAAAAGAAGAAAGACACAAAGAAAAAGACTGACAAGAAAAATTCTGGTAAGAAACAAGGTGTCAGTTACAACAAGTATCCACCCCCACTGGATAATGGATATTTGCCTAGAAATCCAAATGATGAAAGAGTCAAAAAGGCTACAAACTTACAGTGGGAGTCAGAGTCCTCAGTCAATTTGCCAGAAAGTATTGATGTCACGTTTACATCGTCTAACACTGATCAACAATCTCAATTGATGAAGAAAGTGGTGGATCATGTGTTAGATAACGATAAAACAGAGGAGTCAAAGTCGGAGTCAAAGTCGGAGTCCAGCACTTTGGGTCAAAATGAAAAACAGGGCAAAAGAGTTTATGATAAAGAATTCCTGTTATCAAAATCTAATTTGAATGATGAACTGTTTAAAGTTGCTTATACTTTGAATGATTCGGACAAATTATATTCTGATGAGGAATTTCCAATAAGAGGTGTCAAAACTGAAATGATAAACAAGGTTTTCAAACTAACAGAAATCAATATTTTTGAAATAAAAGATTTAAATCTTACTGATAAACCTAAAAAATACACCTCAAGAGTTCAACAAAGATTAAACAAGAAAAAGGGTTACAGTTCTGGTTCTGGTTATCAAAAGAAACCAAACCATAACAGTAATTTCAAAAGGAAAGGTTTAGGATTTACTCCAACAGAAAAACAGAAAAATGAAAAATATGTTCGAGATTTTAAGTTAAAGATGACATTTGTTTCAGGTACATCTTCTGAAGAAGAAAAAGAAAAGATATTCAGAAAGCAGTCAAACAGATAATTTCTTGCAAAGAAGCAAGAAGAAATGCAGACTATCGATCAGAAAAAGAAAACTCGAACCTGTTTCAAGTGTGGAAAAACTGGTCACATTGCCATGAATTGTTTACAGGCAATTCAAACCAAACAGGGAGTTTCTAAACTGAAAGAGAAAGTAGTTGAGTTTGAACCACCAATTGATAGAACAAAATTATTCAAAAATTTGAAATTTGAAATTGGTGAGTGTTCAAATAAGTTATACAAGAAGAGAACTAAATCTGACAACCAGAAATTGGTTGTTAAAAGGTATGTTGATAGTTCTAGCGATGATTCTGATAGGTCAAAATCAGAGGAGCTATTTTCTGGCCATGAATCTGATTCCACAAAATCACAGGAGCTATTTTCTGGCGATGAATCTGATTCCACAAAATCAGAGGAGCCACAAGTTGAGGTAATTGGGGAAAAATCAGTTCCGATTGTGGATGATGAGAATTTTCCACCACTTCGAGCTGAAAATTTTAAGAAGAAAATTGGTAAAGTTGAGATTTCAAACCAATTTTACTCTGACAAAAAGGTTTTTGATGTTGAAAAGGCCTTTAACCCCAAAGTGAAACACATCTTTGGAAAATGATTGACCGAAAAGTCAAAGGGGTTAAAGAGTTCTATGAGAAGAAAATGGGAGGTAAGAAACCGAGTGTTGGTGACTCGGTAACACCCAAGGCTGGTCAGGCTTGGGTGGATATATTCCTTGAATAGAAAAAAACCTGACTTGCCAGAGCTCCCAAGTTGGTAATCGCGGAGCATGAATCGACATCATTCTTTGTTTTTGATTTTGTTTCATGTACAAGTGGTACAGAGGTTGGTTCTTAACTAGTGATTAATCAAGGTAATTAAGTTGAACTTGATGTAATCCTCATACAAATGGTTGAAAGACAACATGATGAACCACATCCCCATACCTACAAGTGATAAAATCAACTAAACTAATTTTCCAGAAAAACCATTTTGATTAAAACAAACTTAAGTGTTTTCAAATCTTAATGGGAAAATAGTTTGTTGTGAGGGGGTGTTCTGATTGTTTATGCCAAGTGGATGGCGATTTGAAGCTTGATACAACAGTTGTCAAATTTATGTACAGTTTGTGTTAATATTTCTTTAAATGTGTTTGTATTTTAGGGGGAGTAAAAATTTCAGAAAATAAAAAACATAAGAAAATTTGAAAAAGTCAAAAACATGATAAAAATAAAAAATGAGTTTTGTTGAAAAAAAGAGGAAATGATAGTACATCAGTGGACTATCACAACACGCTAAAGAAATGAAAAGTATAAAATGTGATAAACAATCTCACTGCGGATGTGCCAGTAGGTTTTTGCACATTTAGTAGATTGTAACGAGATATAAACCTAATTCAAACTTGCTTATATCGTGGGGAACAACTTTTTGGATATATGGGTAACCCCCGAAATCTTGTTTGAAAGGTTCCTCTTTCTGAGATACTAGGTCTTTATACTCAGTGATATCTGGGGTATTATCCCGGGACTTCTGCTGAATGGAAATTCTGACCTAGTCCCCGTATAATACTTTCTACGCACAGCCCTCGGCAAAATGATGAAACAATAAAATTGATAATCATTGATGTTGAAGAAAAGATCCTATAAAGAGGACACACCAAAAGTCGAACCGTCATCTCTCTGCTGAACGGAAGTTTCTGACCTGAGCTCTCACGGTTTTGCATCCAACCCCTTTACAGATGTCATCTGTGGTATACTCACCTGTAAGACTGAATATTGGGATCTGGATACGGGAGTATATTCAAGTGGTGGGATACGCGAATAAGTTTAAGTGCTTAAGACATTAATCTCGTATCTCGAAGCAGTTGAACTTTGTGTGAAAATTTAAGTGGACCAGTATACTGTCAATCTAGGTGAATTGTTTAAAACGTAAAATGAAATGAAGCTTAACGGTGTTGGTGATGTGTCTCATAATCTGATATGATCCTCTTACACAAACTCACAAAAATATTGTCTGTAAATGTTTCTTTACTGCATTTCTTTAAATTCAAAAATCCCAAAAAGATTTTAGTGTGTTTTAGCATTAATTTTGAAAAAATTCAAAAAAAATTTCGACAACTGGTGTTGAAGAGCTGATTTTCAAAAATTCTAAGTGCTAAACATGATGACAGTTGGTTTGGGAGAGTGTGTTTAAGAGTTTAAATATTTCAAGTGGTCATCAGAAATTTTTGTAGAGAAAATGTTTTTGCAAGAGGTAAAAACTATATTCCTACAAGTGGTTCATCAGAGACTAAATGTTAGATCATTTTATGATTTCTACAAGTGGTGTCTGAGTGAGTTAAAGGTTTATATTAGAAAACTTATGTTTGAGGTAGAGATTGTGCAGATAACCCTGAGCTGGAGGAGAGCCAGGTCACGATCTTGGAATGGATTCTGAACTGGTGAATTTAAAGATTCAACACTCGAGGGGGAGTGTATGTTGGTGCAAAAGAATAGAGAAGAAGTCAACATCCGAGGAAAGAAGTTTGTTGGTGATGAAAGGGAAGAGAAGATAGAGATTGAGGATGCTTACAGCGTCAGATACTTCAAAGAGAAGCCCAAAGACTGATAAAGATTTAAGATTCGAAGACTCGTCACTGAAGACTTCGTCAACATCCGAGAGGGAGTTTGTTGGTGCATCCGTCTGTCGTCTTCGTCTTGTATCGAGTCTTGTATTGTACTAGTTAGATCAGGGCATGAAAAACGAGATAGGAATATATAGTAGAGATTCCGCTTGAAATGGCATCTAAACATTTCAAGCGAAATCACATTCTTTCTGATTCCGCTCGAGATTACTTGTTGATTCCGCTTGGGTATTATTGTCCTGTTTCCACTTGAACTGAACATACTCATGTTCAAGCGGAACCCCATCGCCTATATATAGGCTGTTGGAGCAGAATCATAGTAACTGTTCATTCCGGTTTGCAAAGAAGTGCTGCTAAAGTGTCGACTTGCTGTAAACGTCATTATTTCAATACAAGAGACAGTTTAAAGTGTAATACTTGCTGAATTGAACTCAGTTCCTTAGTTTCCGTCTCTGAAACTGAGCTTAACTCTTCTGATCGACTCGTTCGGGTCTGAAAACGATCCTACACATTGTACAACCTAGGATTGCATGATCGCACAAGACTTGTGGATCGCACAAGACAGTGCCGATTGCACAAGGCTTGGGCCACACACATCTCCTGAACATTACTATGCTATTGGGCCTCAAAGCCCAAACCCAGTCGCACAAGAACTTTTCAATCACACAAGTCCATCCGGACCGCACAAGACCGATATTTGTTATTATTTGGGACGTGTATATGTTTGGGACATTTACTGTTTGGGTCGGATTATGCTGATCGCACAACCCATTGTGGATCGCACAATAGGTTGGGCTGGCTATTCATATTGGGCTTATTCGTAAACTTGTCTGATATTGCTCAACGTGTATGTCGTGTATACTATGTGTTTGTAACTTGCTAGTTCTGTGTAAACATACGTGCACTACTTGAACCTACACCTGACTTGTATGGTAACCATGTTAGGACGTGGTTGACCCCTAGCAGTTCGATTTGACCTTTCGCTTACTGCCGAGCTAACCTAAGGTGAGTTCACACTTTCCACAAAGCATGGTAATTCCCCGGTGGGTTGGGAATGGGTTAAGGAATATGGATTCCTCGGCCTTCTTAGGTAGGACAATACGGGTTAAAGAATGTAATTCCTCGTCCTCTTGGACAGTTTAAATTCACTAGACCAAAACTCTCTATCACGAAGTCCCTCCTTTTATATCGACTTAATCGCCGGGCCAATGGTGAGCGGGTCATTAGTTAGATAGCGCTATTTAGGTCTGACAAGCCTCACACCGTGCCGTAGAGGACAGGCGTGAACTAATGGATCTGGGCACATCAATGATGATAGACATTGACGCAAAGGGCACATAAACATGACTCCAGTCAGTGGTCGAAATGGTAACGAATCTAGCAGTGTAAACATGGGGTAGCCCCCACGACTGGATTGCCAGAGTAAATGGGATAAAACAAATCACGTTTTCAACTATGGAGTTACCCCCACGACAAGGATGCCAGTTAAAGGAAACTGTTTTTGGAACAACTTTAAACAAACACCCAACTGTGAACTTGCTCAACTTTGTTGTTGACTCGTTACTACATGCTTTGCAGGTCATTAGGTACATAGCTGGAGCTTGCATGAGAAAGAGTCGTTGTGGGACATGGACAGTGTGTGCCATGTTTAAACATTTGAAACGTTTAAACTTATGTTTTGGTTTTTAAACATTATGCTTCCGCTTGCAACTTAAATTATGTTTTGTTTGGACACCAATTATATTGTGTTGGATTTTATAATTACTTGCATGCTTATTCAATATGATTGGTGGCTTGATCCTGGTCAGTCAGGCCTCCGAGCGGTGATACTCCGCATGTGGATTTTGGGGGTGTGACAAGTACTATGCCAGGGCCGAAATCCAGAAGCTTGAGACTGAGTTCTGGAATTTGAAAATGGATTGGCCAAAGATCACGAAAGATGTACCATGACTTAAAGATCACGTATTGGTGGCCTAGAATGAAGGCCCATATAGCAACATACCTTAGTAAATGTTTGACTTGTGCAAGAGTCAAAGTTTCAGTACCAGAAACCCTCAGGCCTACCTCAACAACCAGAGATCCCGAAATGGAAATGGGAGCAAATTTCCATGGGCTTCGTTACTGGCCTGCCTAGATCTCAGCCCGGAAATGACACCATATGGGTGATAGTGGATCGATTGACTAAGTCTGCACATTTCCTGCCTATCAAAGAAACTGACAAGTTCTCTACCTTAGCAAACATTTATTTAAAGGAAGTAGTTTCGAGGCACGGGGTGCCAACCTCTATTATATCTGATCGTGACGCGCGTTTCACCTCTGAACTGTGGCAAGCAATGCACAAGTCCTTTGGCTCATGCTTAGACATGAGCACAGCATATCACCCGCAGACGGATGGGCAGTCTGAACGCACCATCCAAACCCTTGAAGACATGCTTAGGGCATGTGTAATCGACTTTGGTAACGGCTGGGAAAAACATCTCCCGTTAGTGGAGTTTTCATATAATAACAGTTACCACACCAGCATCCAGGCAGCTTCGTTTGAGGCATTGTACGAACGTAAATGCCGATCACCTCTCTGTTGGGCAGAAGTCGGCGACAGCCAAATCACTGGCCCAGAACTTGTGGTAGACACAACTGAGAAGATTGCTCAGATACGACAACAAATGGCGGCAACTCGTGACCGTCAGATCAGCTACGCTGATAAGCGTAGGAAACCACTCGAGTTCCTGGTCGGGGAGCGAGTGCTACTCAAAGTCTCACCCTGGAAGGGTGTTGTACGTTTTGGCAAACAAGGCAAACTCCATCCGCGATACATTGGACCTTTTGACATCATTGAGAAGATAGGCAAAGTGGCCTACAAACTGAACCTACCCACAGAACTCAGTAGAGTTCACAACGTATTTCACGTGTCGAATCTGAAGAAGTGTCTGTCAGATGAGACCCTCATAGTTCCTTTGAAGGAGCTCACTATCGACGATCAGCTGCGATTCGTCGAGGAACCAGTAGAGATTACTGATCGAGAAGTTAAGGTTCTCAAACGTACCAGTATACCTCTTGTTCGAGTTCGTAGGAACTCCCGTCGTGGTCCAGAGTTTACATGGGAACGCGAAGATCAAATGAAACTCAAGTATCCCCAGTTGTTTGTGAACAGTGAAACCACTACTGAGGCTGAAGCTACTGCGGAATTTCGGGACGAAATTCCAAGCCAACGGGGGAAGGATGTGACACCCCAGGAGAACCAGGAAAACCATGCAACATAACTAGCTTCCTCAGTTAGTACGTGCTAAATTTTGAGACGAAATTTCTTTCAACTTGGGGATAATGTGACAACTCGTATTTCAGAACCTATCTTTGTGCTTAGTGTAACATGTTTGAACGCTACGTGATTATGTAATGCATTGATTTAATCGAATGTTATGTTATGTGTTTATGTCTAGTTATATTAAAATGTTAATATGCAAACCTGGCCACACAACCCAACCCAATCGTACAAGCCCAAGTTGGGCCATGCACCTCTTCTCGTCACATCTCTCTCGGCCCACATCCGCATTCGAATCCCAAGGGCAGCCCATGATGGGTTAGGCCCACCTCTCATACGCATAACCTTATGAGGAGGTTATACACTTCTCATTATTTGCAAATCACACAACACACGTAAAACCCTAGCTCTCATCTTCTCTCTTTTGTTCAACGGCTGTCCCATCATTCAAAGTCCTCCCATCTCGATCATGATAGCCCTTTGATTTCTGGTTAGTGTTACACCTTTATTAGTTATCATGATTTCGATTGCTATGATTTTTAGATGATAACTAGGATTCATGTTAGTAGTAATATTGATAGTTATTGGGATCATGAAGTTGAAATATGTGTTCAATTTATATACGTATGTGATGGGAATTGTTTTTGGTTGATGGATCGAATGATGATATATGTTAACCTAGAGCCGATTGCATGTAAAGGGATTTGATTTTGATTGGGTGTTAATTGATTAACTTGATTTTGGCATGAGAAATTGTATGGTGAATTAGGTTGCATATTAGTACTCGAATTCTATAATCTGATAATCTGATTATATTCCTTGCATGATGATTTAGTGTTCATGATTTGGATGTATTAGGGTTCATAAGAATTAATGGGCAAATGTTTAATTTGATCAAGATATGCAAGATCAAAACTATTAGTGTTGTTAATTGATAAATTTCATAATTGGAAACCATTGAATGATTGTAACTGAATCGAATAATGGAAACAATGTAACTAATTAGCATAATATTCGGATAATAAAACGAATCGCACAAGTCACACGAAACGTGATTCGCACAAGTTTGCATGAACCACACGAAAACTGTTTCGTGTAAGGGGATTGATCGCACAAGGTATGGTACAACTGTTCAGAGCACATTGTACAACCTAGGATTGCATGATCGCACAAGACAGTGCCGATCGCACAAGGCTTGGGCCACAGACATCTGCTGAACATTACTATGCTGTTGGGCCTCAAAGCCCAAACCCAGTCGCACAAGAACTTTTCAATTGCACAAGTCCATCCGGACCGCACAAGACATTTATTTGTTATTATTTGGGCCGTGTATATGTTTGGGACTTTTATTGTTTAGGTCGGGTTATGTTGATCGCATAACCCATTATGGATCGCACAAGTTGTGCTGATCGCACAATAGGTTGGGTCGGCTATTCATATTGGGCTTGTTCATAAACTTGTCTGATATTGCTCAACGTGTATGTCGTGTATACTATGTGTTTGTAACTTGCTAGTTCTTTGTAAACATACGTGCACTACTTGAACCTAGACCGGACTTGTATGGTAACCATGTTAGGACGTGGTTGACCCCTACCAGTTCGATTTGACCTTTCGCTTATCTGTCGAGCTAACCTAAAGTGAGTTCACACTTTCTACAAAGCATGGTAATTCCCCGGTGGTTTGGGAATGGGATAAGGAATATGGATTCCTCGTCCTTCTTGGGTAGGACAGTACGGGTTAAGGAATGTAATTCCTCGTCCTCTTGGACGGTTTAAAATTCACTAGACCAAAACTCTCTATCACGAAGTCCCTCCTTTTATATCGACTTAATCGTCGGGCCAATGGCGAGCGGGTCATTAGTTAGATAGCGCTATTTAGGTCTGACAAGCCTCACACCGTGCCGCAGAGGACGGGCGTGAACTAATGGATATGGGCACGTCAATGTTGATAGACATTGATGCAAAGGGCACATAAACATGACTCCAGTTAGTGGTCGATATGGTAACGAGTCTAGTAGTGTAAACATGGGGTAGCCCCCATGGCTGGATTGCCAGAGTAAATGGGATAAAACAAATCACGTTTTCAACTATGGGGTAACCCCCACGGCAAGGATGCCAGTTAAAGGAAACTGTTTTTGGAACAACTTTAAACAAACACCCAACTGTAAACTCGCTCAACTTTTTTGTTGACTCGTTACTACACGCTTTGCAGGTCATTAGGTACTTAGCTGGAGCTTGCATGGGGAAGAGTCGTTGTGGGACATGGACAGTGTGTGCCATGTTTTAACATTTGAAACGTTTAAACTTATGTTTTGGTTTTTAAACATTATGCTTCCGCTTGCAACTTAAACTATGTTTTGTTTGGACACCAATTGTATTGTGTTGGATTTTATAATTACTTACATGCTTGTTCAATATGATTGGTGGCTTGATCCTGGTCAATCACACCTCCAAGCGGTAATACTCCGCATGTGGATTTTGGGGGTGTGACAAGTACTATGCCAGGGCCGAAATCCAGAAGCTTGAGACTGAGTTCTGGAATTTGAAAATGGATTGGCCAAAGATTGCTGAGTATGTCCAACGCTTTCACGACTTGTCTAGGGTTGTTCCCTACTTAGCTAAGCCTGAATTCAAGAGGATTGAACGATTCATTTGGGGACTTGCACCTCAAATCCTAAGCATGGTTACTACCTCAAAGCCTCCAACCATCACAGAGGCTATCGATTTGAGTGTTACACTTACTGAAGAAGCTCTTTGTATGGGAAAGTTTTCGGGACCTGAGACAAACAAGAAAGAAACTCATGTGGGTGTCACCGAGACATCAACCCTCGGTTTCTTACCTCCCGTCTTCTTCTCATAAAAGTCTTTAACCCCTTTGACTTTTCGATCAATCATCTTACCAAAGATATGTTTTACCTTGGGGTTAAAGGCATTTTCTACATCAAAAACCTGCTTATTAGAATAAAATTGGTTAGAAATTTCAACTTTTCCAATTTTCTTCTTAAATATTTCAGCCCGAAGTGATGGAAAATTCTCATCATCCACAGTCGGTACTGATTCTTCACCATTTTTCTCAACCTGTGGCTCCTCTGATTTTGTGGAATCAGATTCATCGTCAGAAGATAGCTCCTCTGATTTTGACCTATCAGAATCATCGCTAGAACTATCACCAGACCTTTTAACAACCCATTATGGTTGTCAGATTTAGCTCTCTTTTTGTGAAACCTGTTTGAACATTCACCAATTTCAAATTTTGAGTTTTTGAATAATTTTGATCTATCAATTGGTGATTCAAACTCAACTACTTTCTCTTTCAGTTTAGAAACTCCCTGTTTGGTTTGAATTGCCTGTAAACAATTCATGGCAATGTGACCAGTTTTTCCACAATTGAAACAGGTTTGAGTTTTCTTCTTCTGATCCATAGTCTGCATTTCTTCTTGCTTCTTTGCAAGAAATTCTCTGTTTGACTGCTTTCTGAATATCTTTTCTTTTTCTTCTTCAAAAGATGTACCTGAATCAAATGTCATCTTTGATTTAAAATCTCGAACATATTTTTCATTTTTCTATTTTTCTGTTGGAGTAAATCCTAAACCTTTCTTTTTGAAATTACCGTTATGGTTTGGTTTCTTTTGATAACCAGAACCAGAACTGTAACCTTTTTTCTTGTTTAATCTTTGTTGAACTCTTGAGATGTATTTTTTAGGTTTATCAGAAAGATTTAAATCTTTTATTTCTGAAATATTGATTTCTGTTAGTTTAAAAACCTTGTTTATCATTTCAGTTTTGACACCTCTTATTGGAAATTCCTCATCAGAATATAATTTGTCCGAATCATTCAAAGTATATGCTACTTTAAATGTTTCATCATTCAAATTAGATTTTTATAACAGGAATTCTTTACCATAAACTCTTTTGCCCTGTTTTTCATTTTGACCCGGAGTGCTGGACTCAGACTTTGACTCTGACATTGACTCCGACATTGACTCCGACTTTGACTCCTCAGTTTCATCGTTATCTAACACATGATCCACTACTTTCTTCCTCAATTGAGATTGTTGATCAGTGTCAGATGATGTAAACGTGACATCAATACTTTCTGGCAAATTTACTGACAACTCTGACTCCCACTGCAAATTTGTTGCCTTTTTGACTCTTTCAGCATTTGGAATTCTGGGTAAATATCCATTATCTAGTGGGGGTGGACACTTGTTGTAACTGACACCTTGTTTCTTACCAGAACTCTTCTTGTCACTCTTTTTCTTTGTGTCATTCTTCTTCTTGGTCTTCTTTTCAGGAGTCTTTTGTTCAGAAACTGTCTGTTCTTCAGTTACTTCCTCATCTTCAAATGCCTTCATGCCTTCAACAGTTGGATAAATCCTATCAATGACATAAGAAGTACATGAGTAACTTTTCAACAAACGATTTACTCTCTCAGCATCAATTATTTGCAACTCCAGTTTCTGTTCAAGAACAGCAAACTTTTCAATGTAGTTATTCACAACTTTTTGCTTCGTCATGAATGCTCCTTGAAGAGTTTTCATAGCAGATGCCTGTTCTTCACTTGTGTCATTATACATGTTCATTGCTTTGTTCAGCACATCGTAAGATTCCTTCAACCTGTTCATGTTGTTGATCAACTCACTGTTTTTTCTTTTTCATGATCTCACAGGTTTCACAGTTCATATGAATCTCTTTGGCAATAACCGCTTCATTAATTTTGAACTTCGGAACTTCTTTTACTTTTCTTTTGACCACCGGAGTTTCATCATAACTGCTCACTGGTGTCTTGATCTTTTTCTTTTTCTTCTTGGCTTTTTCATCTTCACTATCGCTTTCAGCCATCATCTTCAAATGAGCTCTCATTCTTCTAGCATAATACTCAGTATCGTCATCACTATCTTTTTCAACTCAGGCAATAAAAGCTGTGTGAATATAAGCTTGGTCAGGAATATAATCATCCCAAGTGAAATTATCCCAGCTAAACCCTTCAGGTAACTTTTCATCATCTTGATCAATCACACATGCTTTAGCATTAGATGGAATATATTTATCCCAGTTGAACCCTGCTGATGGCTTCTTCTCTTCTTGATTAACCACACAAGCTCTTTTTGAAGAATTTTCAATCACATTTCTTCCATGTGCAGTTTGTGCCTGATGTTGAGTTGGTTGTTGAGCAACTTGATGGTAGATGGCCTTTCGGTAGTAATCATTGTTGTTGAATGGATTTTGAGCTCCACTTGCTTCGCGATTGGTGCACTCCCTCTTGAAGTGTCCTTTTTCCCTGCAACGAAAACAAGTGACATTAGATTTATCAAAACCCAAAGTAGAAACATTTGCCTCACAGAGATCATCTCTTCCTGTGATTTGCTTGAATTTCTCAGCTCTCCTCAACACGCTAGCCAAACACCATTTTATATCCATCAGCTCCATTTCTTCAGCATCGATCTGGTCGTAATCTTCCTTCGTCAGCATTGGATTCCCGATCCGACCTGCAACAAAACTACCATAAGATTCTAAGACAGTTCCCAACAAAGACATATGGCTTTTAGCTAACTCTTCAGAATATTCCTGATCATTTTCAATATTCAGCACAATGTTGCATTGAAGCTTTTTGCCATTTCTAGTTGTTGAAACATTCGGATCAAATGATGGAAATGATGAAAAACTTGTGTTGCTGCTTGATCCTTTAGATGAACCACTTGATGAACCCTTTGCATTGAATGCAGTTTCAACTTTTGGTGACATGTTGGTTGTTTTATCAATCAACCCTGCTTTCTATTACAAACCGATGTCTTGTTCACCATCAAACACTTTCATTCTTGAAATCTTTATCTGTTCCATTTCTTATGCTTCAAGTTTTTCAATAAACTTGCTCAGTGTTAGATTGTTAAAACCCTTTTTGTTTCTTAGCATCATCAAGTATGTACCCCAAGTCTCATGTGGTAATGCATCAGCCAGTTTTTCAATTAACTCCTCATTCTCTTTGGTGATACTAGCCCACTTCATGTTCACCAATAAATTGCAGTATCTTTCAATTATCTACTTTGTGCTTTCGTTTTTCAAACCACGAAATAAATCAAACTCTTTTTTCAGAAGTGATTTCTTGTTTTTGATCATTTCTTGGCTTTCAACAAACTTAGATCGCAATGCTTTCCTCTTTGACTGCCTGTTGCAGTAAACTAATCATCATCTTTTCATTTTTGTATTTATTTTTCTCATCGGGACTAAGATCTTTGATAGCAATCAACTCATCATCATCATTTGTTGGTCTAACGTTTTTCGTTTCAATACATTCCCAAGCATCTAGATAGTTTGCTTGCACCCAGTTCTCAAACCGTTCTTCCCAACTCTTATACTCCTCGATGTTCATCAGTTTGGGCGGTTTTTGTATAGTTCCCGTTTCGTTTTCCAACATCGTCTGCTGAGCAACTGTGATCGGGGTAGCAAAGGCATTATAAAAATCCACGTCCATGATTCGGATTTCAAAAATTTCAAAAACTGTTTGTTCAAGCGAAATAGCAATCTTCAAGCGAGACCCCTTTTCAAGCGATATCACTAATTCAAGCGAAATCAGTCAAACAATGTTCAAGCGGAAACACAGTTTGAAGCGGAATCAGAAATGTATTTTCAAGCGGGATCACCAATTAATTTTGAAGCGGAATCACACAACAATTTAGAGTGGAATCACACTGAACCTCCAAGCGGGATCTTGATTTCAAGCGAAATCAAAATACAATCTCAAGCGAAACACAGTTCTGAGCTAAATTAAGACCAATCTTCAAGCGGAATCACTGTGACGTCATCATTCAATCGAACACTTTCAAGCGGAATTATCAAAATGACCAGTTTTAGTTTGAATTTTAGCTTGAAACTTTTAAGAATTTGTTAAATCATGATTACGCGTGTACAGTGAAATTTTGAGCCAATTTTAACCGTGAAATGATGTTCAATTTGAAAAGAAGGTGTAGAAATCAGGAATCGCAGCTGAATTGGTATGAACTCTTCCTCCTGAGCTCTGATACCACTTGTAGGATCGTTTTCAGACCCGAACGAGTCGATCAGAAGAGTTTATCTCAATTTCAGAGGCGGAAACTAAGAAACTGAGTTCAATTCAGCAAGGAATACACTTTAAACAGTCGATTGTATAGATTGAATAACTTTTACAGCGACTCAACACTTCGGCAGCACTTCGTTGCAAACCGGAAGGACTTACTACTGAGATTTCGCTTGGGAAGACTTTATATAGCCTCCTGATTCCGCTTGAACATGTATATGTTCAGTTCAAGCGGAATTACAACAATAACATTCAAGCAAACTCAGCAAAAACAACTCAAGTGGAATAAGAAGCTTGTGATTTTGCTTGAAACTGACTTGAGGTCATTTCAAGCGGAATCTCCACTAAACCATTTTCTCGTTTTTCATGCCCTGATCTAATTACATCTATACAAGACTCAATACAAGACGAAGACGACAGACGGATGCACCAACATGGAGTCTTCGGGCAAAAACAAAAGAAAGTCTTCGAACCTAATGATAGGCACCCAAGTCAGTTATGAAAGCTCTAAAGCAAACAAAAGAAGGGAAGTGGACCCGCCTCGTGGCATGCGAGCTTATGGAGCCACCAATAAGGTCGGGGGTAAGGTTTACTTGGGGACTAAGCCGAGATGTGATAAGTGCAAGTTTCACCATGAAGGTCGATGTCTAAGGCCTAAGTGCGATAGGTGTGGTAAAGAAGGACACAACAAGGATGCCTGTTGGGCGAAGTATCCCAAACAAGGAGGAAATGATGACAGCAACCAAGACAGAAATGTAAATGGTAGAGTTCCAGGTTGCTTCAAATGTGGGGACGTGGGGCACTTTAGGAAAGATTGCCCTAGGATGAACCGAGCGAGGAAGGGTCTTCATGATCAGAGCTCGTGAAGCACGCCAGGATCTAGATGCGATTACAGGTATGTTCCCTATTAACCAACACTATGCATCCATTTTGATTGATACTGGCACCGACTTTAACGTCGTATCCTTAGAACTTAAGAACCTACTTGGCCTAGTTTCAAGTAGGATAGACGTCCCGTGTTCTTTAGAATTGGCAAATGGAAGGTTAGTTAAAGCAAATGAGGTGATTAAGGATTGTATCTTGGAACTTAGAGAGCGGGAACCTTCTATTGCCTATTGACTTGGGAAGTCATGATGTTGTAATCAACATAGATTGGCTATTCAAAGATGGAGCTGAAGTTGTTTGTCATGAGAAAATCATTTGCATCCCTCTTGCAAATGATGAAACACTTATAGTACATAACCTTCTTGCAATAGATACGAGAGCACTAGGCCCACTAAGGCGGTGAATTTGCGACATCACACATTGGTCATAGAGACATAGAAGCGCCTCCGAATAGGCTGCATAGCCCTCCTTTCTCATGTTGTCGATAAAGAGAGCAAGAAGCCAAAGCCAGAAGACATCCCCGTTTTGTGAAGGAATTTCTAGAAGCCTTTCCCGAAGACTTTCCTGGGTTACCTCCACAACGACAAGAGGAGTTTAGGATAAATCTAGTGCTAGGAGCGGCACCAGTGACGGATGGCGCCTTACCGACTAGCTCTGTCCGAGATACAGGAGCCTCCGATGTAACTGCAAGAGCTGCTAGACAGAGGAAATCTACCAGGCTGAGCTTCTCACCTTGGGAAGCCCTAGTGTTATTCGTTAGGAAGAAGGACGACAATTTTTATACGTGTACACAACCTAATCCGAGAGGAACTCGGAGGAATTAATGTGGAAAAGTATTACGCATAGGTTACAGGGAGATAGACAACTAACCATCAAGAATCGGTACCCCTTACCGAGAATTGAAGACTTGTCGACCAACTACAAGGTCCCAGCTGCTATTCCAAGATGGACTTAAGGACAAGATATCACTAGTTGAGGACATGTGATGAAAGTATCCCTAATACGACCTTTAGGACTCGCTTTGAGCATTACGAGTTCCTTGTCATGTCGTTTGACTTAACATATGCACCAGCAGTATTCATGGATCTCATGAATCGGGTGTGTAAGTCGTACCTGGATAAGATCGTGATTATATTTATTGACTACATTCTTATATGCTCAAAGACCAAGGAAGGTCATGAGCAACAACTGTGATTTATATTGGGACTCTTAGAGAAAGAACAGTTGTGTGCTAGGATGTCAAAGTGCGAACCTTGGATTCGCGAGGAAAGATTCTTAGGACACGTGGCAAATAAGAACGGGATTCATATCGATCCTGCAATCAAGAACTAAGGAGTCCCAAAGACACAACTAAGAAATGACAATTTCTGGGGATTGTAGGCTATATCAGACGATTCATAGAAAACTTTTCTAGGATTGCTCAACCGCTAACAACCCTAACCTAGACGGTACGTATCTTCTCTTTACCTGATAGTACCGATGGATTTGTGGTTTATTGTGACGCCTCTCGACAAGGTCTCGGTTGTGTGTTGATGCAACGAGACAAAGTCATTGCGTACACGTCACGTCGATCGAAGGATCATAAGAAGAAATACAGCACGCACATCTTGGAACTAGGTGATGTGAATTGCGCGTTGAAGATTTGGCGTCATTACTTGCATGGAACACGATGCACAATCTTTACTGATCTCAAGAGTCGCAACACATCTTTGGCCAGAAGGACTTAAATATGAGACAGCGTAGATAGGTTGAGCTGTTGAATGATTATGAGTGTGAGATCAGGTAACACCCGGGTAACACGAACGTTATAACCGACGCCTTGAGTCGCAAGGAATGCGTAAAGTCACTAAGGGTGCGAGCCTTAGAGACGACAACATAAACCTATCTCAGCATTCGGATTCATGAAGCCCGACAGGAAGCATTTAAAACAGAGAACTTACGAGCGAAAATCGTTGCGTGGTATGGAAGTGAAATTGGTTCCAAAGGAAGATGGAACAATGTATTTCATAGAACGAATGTGGGCACCATCCTTAGGCAATCTACGAGCACTTCTTCTGGATGAAGCTCATAAGTCGAGGTACTCGATCCGTCCTGGATCCAACAAGATGTACCCAGACTTAAAAGATTGGTATTGGTGGCCCAAGATGAAAACCGACACCGCTGTATATGTGGCTAACTGCCTTACTTGTGCTAAAGTTAAGGCAGAATACTAGAAACCGTCAGGAC
This sequence comes from Helianthus annuus, assembly GCF_002127325.2. Taxonomy (NCBI): domain Eukaryota; kingdom Viridiplantae; phylum Streptophyta; class Magnoliopsida; order Asterales; family Asteraceae; genus Helianthus; species Helianthus annuus. The sequence goes on along the minus strand of NC_035434.2, from coordinate 75,667,786 downwards.
TGCTGCAACAATTTGAGATTCCCGTGTGGAAGTGGGAACAAACCTCCATGGACTTCATTACAAAGTTACCAAGAACCCAAAGAGGTCACGATATAATTTGGGTGATTATTGATCGACACACCAAGTCTGCACATTTCCTACCAATTAGTGAGGAAGACAGCACAAGGAAGTTAGCAGAGATTTATCTTAGAGAGATTGTGGCACGTTATGGAGTGCCTGTTTCTGTCATGTCCGACCGAGATGGTCGTGTTGTGCCAAGGATATGGCAGACGTTTCAGAAGGCGTTTGGGGTCACGGTTGAACCTTAGTACTGCCTCTCACCCTCAGACGGATGGTCTGAATGATCGTACGATACAGACTTTGGAAAACATACTACGTGCATGTGTGATGAACCTTGATGAAAAGTTGGAATACTCACTTGCCCTTAGTGGAGTTTTCCTACAATCATGTTTATCACACCGCCATTTAGGCCGCCTCGTGTGAAGCCTTATATATATGTAAGCGTCAGTTTCCGTTATGTATGGCGGAGACCGGAGATAAACGCTTTATTGGCCCGAGTTGGGTCAGGAAACCACAGTTAAGACCGTTCAGATAGGTGATCGTACCAAGTTAGTACGTGATATACGGAAACGCTACGCCGAAAAGCGACGAAAACTGTTGGAAATTAAGGATGGACATATGGTGTATTTGAAAGTCTCGCCTCGGAAGGGCGTGGTACGATTGGAAAACATGGGAGGTGGAACCCACGGTATGTTAGACCTTTTGAGATCCTGGAAAGGATCGGAACCGTTGTTTTCAAAGCTAAAACTTCCAGAAGAAACTTTGTAGTGTCCATTACACGTTTCACATGTCTAGTCTTAGAAGAGTCTGACTCAAGAAACAGTTGTTATTCCCGCAAACAAGATTCACATCAATGACAAACTCCGATATACTAAAGGACCTGTTAAGGTTATGAACTGGAAGTCCACAAAACTCGGAGAAGTCGTATTAAACTTGTTAAAGTTCGTTGGAAATTCACATCATGGCCCATAAATTAATTGGGAACATGCTGACCGAATCAAGTCTAGTATTCATACCTATTTCACAACTCCCCTGCAATCTATAACATAGCTTGAATTTCGGGACGAAATTCTTTTAACGTGGGGAGAATGTGACAACTGGCACTTTTCCATGAATTTCATACAATAATAAACAGTAATATGTGCTTTAATGACTGTGTGTGATTGAATTAACAAGAGGAATGATTTTCTGATTACTGACATATACATACAATGGCATTTCATGTTGCAAAATTTTTATCATTATTACATGCAACACAGCGTGGTACAATTAGTGCACAAAACAAAGTTAGCACAGCCATCAGACAAATTATAAGTACTGACGGGAGTTCAGTACTCAGGCAGACATGATGTTAAGACACAGAATGAGCCTCCGAACCAAGTGTTACACAAGAATAGCATGTAGGAAAGAAGGGATTACAAAACTGCCTTCCTAGTGATGACATAGGTACCGGAAAGTGCCAGAAACACACTAAAACTACACAATTCTGCAGAAAATAAACAAATTCAGCAATTTTCAGCATTTTAACAACTAAATATAACACAGAAATGTGGTTTAATGGTCCAGAATACTTTCCTAAGTGCCGGGAATCAAAACTGTCATAAAAGATAGCATAAAGCACACTAAACTGCGTTATTTAGCACCTTAATGAACCGATAACCAACCGAACAACCAGACATTACCTGAAAAACCAAATTTCCACTAGAAGCATTGTTTTTGTGTTACGAAGCTAGTTATGGTCACCGAACATCATAACACATCATATAAACACTAAACACTTAAATCCCTAAAATTTACACTTATAACTTAACTAGATAGGAGAAACTAAGACTTGAAAGCAAACCAACACCCCCCCCCCATTAGTGGACGGTTAGGATGTGGGTCCCACTTGGGATTTTCTTGCATTATTTTAGTTGATATGTTGGCAAGATGGAGAAATAATTTTCTAAAGGAGATTTGTTGTTGGAAAGATAATATTTATAACCATAAGAACATAACCAAAGATCACATACCATATTCAACAGACTACACTCTCCTTCTACTTCCTCTAATGTCACACCCCAACCGATGGCGGAAAAATCGGGATGAGATGAACAAATCGCTCAAAAGCATCATAACACTAATTGTGACAATATAGATTAAATTCAATTTCATAAATGCTAAAATGTCATACATTGTTCAAACATGATCAAAACATAATTCAAAACATTGCTTATTCTTTAGGTGGGTTTCTAGATACGTCTTAGCTTGTTTTCTTGATCACTTCGTCTATCAACCTGCAACATGTATTAAAATAACATCAACAAAAGTTGGCGAGTATGCAAGTTTGATACATAGCATAGTAGAATAAAGTGTTTAAATGTGCTCATATCCAACATGAATAAAATGATACAAGTTACTACTTTGCCATTCAATACTGTTCAACATCGTTCAATATCGTTCAACATCGTTCAAATATCATTCAACATCGTTCAAATATCAATCAACTTCACAATACCCCAAGACTCAAGGGCATTGAGATTAACACGTTCAACTTGCGTAGCAAATGAGATTACAAGCATCAAGTTGTTTCATGTTTAAATGTGGATAGAGTGTGGTAAAGCAAGATTCAAGTGTTGCGTGTTTTTGTATAGAATACATGTTACACCCAAAAGTGTTAGAATAAAAATGTGATCGAGTATACTCACAGTGATTGCGTTGCGATTTCTTGTAATAACGCACGAGTAAAGATGGAGAATCCAAAAGAACGAGCGGGAAACGATTACCCTAAATATTTTAGAATAACACATAATGAACTCGTTATAAATAATCCTAATATTTATTGTTTACAATTTAATAATCTGCACATTATATTTTCTCATATAGACTTTTAAAAGAAAAGAAACAAGATTGATAACTTATATATGTTATTAATTTATAGGTTTATTATGAAATAAAATACTAATTTAAATTATCTATTATTATTTAGAAAAAAATGAACATTTCCACAGTAATGATAATATATTACTTGTTTGTCATCTTCTTTAATAAAAGAGTCACGTAAACTGTTATGTATCTACCATACATATATGTAGTTGATTAGCATGGGAAGATGTTAGCATCTCCACAGTGGTTTGAACGAGAGATCAAGAGTTAAAGAAATGTATACCGAAAATGTGTATGATATCCGGGTTAGTTTCCACGAAAGCTCCTCGTCCTGACTCCGTGTGCGGAAAACAGCGAAAGCTCAGGTTCGGTGGCTTCGGTGAGTACATAGCAAGAACGTTAAACGGTGACGTCTTCTACAAAATGACAAGGAACGAAACTCCGTCGCGAATACTTCGACTCCGGTTCGAACTGCTATGACTTGTTATTCGTTAATGGTGAGTGCGGTTTACTTCGTAGAACTCTGGTTGTCTTCGACGAGTGTGCGAGATATGCGAAAAGGGGTTGTGAGATGTGTGGGTGTCGTAAATAGGTTGTGTGAATTTGTGGGTTTATTAGATGTTGTTTATATAGAGCCTCAGTAAGTCTTGTAAACTTGGAAACGATCTTTGATTGATTGTATGTGTATCGATATAAGTCTAGGTTCATGATCGGTGAAAAAGGAAACGCGTATACAAAGCTTAGTCCCGAGTAATCAGCGATTTTGGCAGAAAAGGAAATGATGACAGCGAGTTATGTGCTGGTCTTGGGTGGCAAATTTGGCTGTTCAAAAGGAAACTCGCTGAAGGCAAGCTAGCATAAGTTGTTGGATTGCAAGATTTGTACCAAAAGATAGATGGTGAAGTGGTCTGCTGCTCGTTTGTTTATTGTGGGGAACGGGTGAACCCGGGTTCGAAACCCGCGGCTCACTTTTTGTTTCCATTTTTTTCTTATAGTTTACAAATGTTACAATAAAGCCCCTTGACTTACATGTTTACAATAACTGACACTAACTTGGTTACTAACTAGGTTGACTTAAACTAACCTGAAACTTAACGAACTAACTAGATTAATTTTTATAAAAAAAACAAAAACTTTTAATTGTAAACTTAGTGAATTTAGTTAATTAAATAAAAGAGTTAATTACATAGTTAGTCCCTGTGGTTTGCACAAAATAACATACTTAGGTATTAATAGTTTAAAATCACCTTCTAGGGAATTAACTTTTCATTTTGTAACATTTGAAGGTATTAACTTCTAGGGTATTAACATAGTTAGTCCTGTGATTTGCACAAATAACATATTTAGCTACTAATAGATTGTGATTTTAAACCTACAAATAACGCTAATACCTCCAAACGTTACAAAATGAAAAGTTAATACCCTATAATGTGATTTTAAACTATTAGTACCTAAGTATGTTACTTTGTGCAAACCACAGGGACTAACTATGTAATTAACTCTTAAATAAAATAAATAAATAACCATATAGAATATTATTTTAACATTTAAAATCTTTCGATGGTTATTTAATTCGCGAAAATTTTCCGATGTTTCAAAGGGTTATAATCCGAATTTCAAAACGGGTCGGATTTTGGAAATCCATTTTGACGGATGTTACAGTCTCCCCTACTTTAGGAGATTTCGTCCTCGAAATCTAAGAGAAGACTTTTGAAAAGATGATATCTAAAGATTCAATGGAAAAAATAGAATGGATGAGACTTGATCATAATGTTTAAGGAATTTGTTTTCATGAATGCATCACATAGCATATAGTTTCACATAGCATATAAAAGGTTAAATTAGTTTCATATAACATACAATCATGAATTTAAATAGATAATGAAAGCATCATAAATTTAGTTTATTCACGGGATATTAATATTATTTGTTTTAGATTGCGAAGATAGTGCGATTCGTGGTTCCAAGCTTGAAATGAAAGTAACGTTCAAACATAAAGTTTCATCGAAGAAGAGTTGGTAACTACCTCCGAAGTAAGGAAATCACCCCTAGCTCATTGGTGAAGGTGTAAAGTGAGCGGAGCTAATCGTCAAGGTAAGGATCACTCCAATCTTTACGATAAGCTCCCATTTTTGGAAATATGAGTATTAGCATAAAAATTTAGAACAATCCACATCACATACTTAGTTAACAAGATTAACGTATCACTGGCATGTGAATAAATAGGTCAACCCATCGTGTACCGCAATGTTGACTACCCAACATCATCGCAACGAAGAGGGTGTAATGTTGTTAACTTAACATGACCATTAGATTACGGGCGGGCGCTACTCCTATAGCACTACGCATAGTGGTATACATGTTAAGGCGTGGGTTAAAGGACAAGTTCATCACATAAGAATCACCCAGTAACACGAATCCAGTATAATATACTAGCATGCATGTACTAGATGGAAATGATATATTGTCACACCCCCAAAATCCCACCTGCGGGGTACTACCGCTTGGAGACGTGACTGACCAGGATCCAGCCACCAATCATATTGAACAAGCATATAAGTAGTTATAAAGGTCTAACCATTACGATTGGTGTTCAAACAAAACAAAGTTTAAGTTGCAAGCGAAAGCATAAGTCTCAAAAGTTAAAACATAAGTTTAATTGTATCAAGTTTAATATGGCACACAGCTATCCATGTCCCACAACGACTCTCCTCCATGCAATCTCCAGCTGAGTACCTATGGTCCTGCAAAGCATGTAGTAACGGGTCAACAACTAGTTGAGTGAGTTCACTGTTGGGTGTTCGTTTTAGTTGTTTCGAAAACAGTTTCCTTTACTGGCATCCTGCCGTGGGGGTTACCCCATAGTTAAAAAAAAACGTGACATGTTCATTCCCAGTTACTCTGGCATTCCAGCCGTGGGGGCTACCCCATGTTAGTTATCAGGCATTTCGGCCGTGGGGGCTACCCCATGCGTACACTAGACTCGTTACCATATCGACTGCTGACTGTAGTCATGTTTATGTGCCCTGAAAACATCAATGTCTATCATCATTGACGTGCCCCAGATCCATTAGTTCACGCCCACCCTCTGCGGCACGGTGTGAGGTTTGTCAGACCTAAATAGCGCTATCTAACTAATGACCCGCTCGCCATTGGCCCGGCGATTAAGTCGATATAAAAAGGAGGGACTTCGTGATAGAGTTTTAGTCTAGTACGAGTTATCCGTCCGTCCGGACGAGGAATCACATTCCTGAACCACTGCTGTCCTACCCAAGGAGGACGAGGAACCCCCGTTCCTTAACCCCATTCCCAACCCAGGGAATCCCATGCTTTGTAGAGGGTTTGAACTCACCTTGGTTTGCTCGGTAGTAACACAGAAGGGTCAATCAAGTCGCAAGTAGTCAATTACGTCCTAACATAGATACCACTTATAATCAGGTTCAAACCAAGCAGTGCACGTACAAGTAGCAGTCACGGCATACAAGTTCTATCATAGCAGTTTAACAACAGTAGCACATTTGGCCCATAAGTTCAGTCCAACTACTTAAGCCCAAAACACGTATTAAACAGTTAGCACAGAAGCCCATAAGCCCGGCCCATTAACGTAGGCCCATAATTAAGCAAGCCCATAAGTGTGGTTTCGAGTCGCAACCGGACTCGCAAGCATGGTTGCGGGTTATGCTGTTTGTGTTGATCATGGATGGTTGCGAGTCGCAACCTATGTCGCAACCATGGTTTCGGCTGATCATGCTAAGGTCTCGAGTCGCAACGGGACTCGTAACCTGTGTCGCAACCTGTGGTCTCGGCTTGGCATGTTATGGTTGCGAGTCGTAACCAGGTGTTCTCGACTCGCAACTGGTGTCGCAACGTGGAGGTTTCGAGTCGCAACCGGGGGTCTCGACTCCCCAACAGTTGCTGATTCTGCACAGATTGTACTATCCAATAGAATTCATGCAGAATTATGTACTATCCACTAAACATGTTTTGTTGTCTAATATTTACCCAAATCGGATCAAACAGTGCAGATTTCAAATATTCAACACACTTCCATTGCATATTCAAGTTGTTCTTCATGTATTCAAACACATTCATCAAGTTCTTCATATATTCAAAACATATTCATAACACATTCAACCCTCATTCTACCAAAATTATGAACAAGCATCAAAACATTTAGCATAACACCACAAGCTCGGTTTTTTTTTATACTAATCCGATTACATGCCAAGTGCAAACCGGTTTTATGAACATTTACATCTAACGGTTTAAACTTCATTTAAATACAAGATATCATCAACTCATCATGCAATATAACCGAAATCAAGACATGTTAATCCGATTACCAACATTATACATACTAAGGACATCATCTATATTAAGAACATCATGAAAGCACTAATATAAACACAATAAACATCATATCATTCATTTTATCATTTAACAACAACAAACATCAATCACTAAACACCATAAATACTAACCGGTTGGTGAGGTGCGTGTGTGAGCCGATCCAAAGTCCAAATCCGAGAGTTCTTGTGCCAACCGATTGGATCCGAGAACTTGGAGTGTGTTTCTGTTTCTTAGGGTTTTAGTGAGAGGGAAAGTAGGAGAGTGTGTGTAGGAGAGTGAGTGTGTTGTCCAAAGAATGGTGAATGTGGCCATGGGTGTGGTATATATACTAGTTCAAGTGGTGCACCCTTAAAGGGTTTACAATCGGCTAAGGGATATCACGGCCCAAGTGGCCCAACCGATTACTGTTCACTCGAGACCACATGGTCTCGAGTCGGGTCCTTGTTGTTTCGGTTCATATATATATACACGCATACACATAATATAACATGTAGTTCACATAAGATGTTCACATATATCATTGCACTAAACATGTCAACTAATCACATAACGTACAAGCATGTTACATCAAGACACAACGAAAGGTTCTAAATTTCGAGTTGTCACATCATCCCCAAGTTGAAAGAAATTTCGTCCCGAAATTTGATGGCACTCACTGAGGTAGCTAGTTAAGTTGCATGGTTTTCCCGGTTGTCCTAGGGTGTCACATCCGCCCCCCGTTGATCTGGAATTTCGTCCCGAAATTCCGTAGCTTCAGCCTCAGTAGTGGTCGTACCGTTTGCAAACAGTTGGGGATACCTTTGTTTCATCCGATCTTCGCGCTCCCAGGTGAACTCTGGGCCGCGACGTGAGTTCCAACGAACTCGAACGAGAGGTATTCTAGTGCTCTTGAGGACCTTAACATCCCGGTCCGTGATTTCGACTGGTTCCTCGACGAATTTCAACTGTTCGTCGATCGTGAGTTCCTTCAGAGGAACTACGTGGGTCTCATCTGACAGACACCTCTTCAGATTCGACACATGGAAAACGTTGTGAACTGCACCGAGTTCCGCTGGCAAGTTCAGTCTGTAGGCCACCTTGCCTATTTTCTCAATGATTTCAAAAGGTCCAACGTATCGTGGGTTGAGTTTGCCCCGTTTACCAAAACGAACCACACCCTTCCAGGGTGAAACCTTGAGTAATACCCGCTCCCCAACCTGGAGCTCAAGTGGTTTCCTGCCCTTATCGGCGTAGGCCTTCTGACGGTCTCGAGCGGCCGCCATGCGCTGTCGTATTTGAGCAATCCGCTCAGTAGTGTCTACCACATGTTCTGGACCAGTGATTTGACTATCCCCCACTTCTGCCCAACAAAGAGGTGACCGGCATTTACGTCCGTACAATGCCTCAAACGGAGCAGCTTTAATGCTGGTGTGGTAGCTATTATTGTATGAGAATTCCACAAGTGGCAGATGCCTTTCCCAGCTGTTGCCAAAGTCAATTACGCATGCACGTAGCATGTCTTCTAAGGTCTGAATAGTGCGCTCGGACTGTCCGTCCGTCTGTGGGTGATACGCTGTGCTCATGTCTAATCGTGAGCCAAAGGACTTGTGCATTGCTTGCCACAGCTCTGAAGTAAAACGTGCATCTCGATCAGAGATGATAGAGGTGGGCACCCCGTGCCTCGAAACAACTTCCTTGAGGTATATTTCCGCTAAAGTGGAGAATTTATCCGTCTCCTTAATTGCCAAAAAGTGTGCGGATTTTGTGAGTCGGTCCACGATCACCCAGATAGTATCGTTTCCGCGCTGGGATCTAGGTAGGCCAGTAACGAAATCCATGGAAATTTGCTCCCATTTCCATTGTGGTATCTCTGGTTGTTGGAGTAGGCCTGAGGGTTTCTGATATTCCGTCTTGACTCGCGCACAAGTCAAACACTTGCTGACGTAAGTTGCTATGTGGGCCTTCATGCTAGGCCACCAATACGTAGTTTTAATATCGTGGTACATCTTGTCCGAACCAGGGTGTACCGAGTAGCGAGATTTGTGTTCTTCATCCATCACAAGTTCTCGTAAGTCGCCATAGAGTGGGACCCAAATACGTCCTGTTACGTAGTAAGCACCGTCTTCCTTCTGTTCTAAGCGTTGCCTTGACCCGCGTAGGGCTTCGGCCCTTACGTTTTCTGGTTTCAGTGCTTCTATCTGAGCATGTGACAACCGGTAATTTACGGATCTTAATTACGTGATTAACAAGCGATTTACGCAACAATAAATAGTGTTTACAGCGCAGATTGACTTAATTAGGGCTTTGGAGTGCCTCGGAACGTCTACCCGACTTTACAGTGCACGAATAGTGACTGCGGAGGAACATGCTAAACGTTAAGCGACAACGAACCGACACCGTACGAAATATTGACAACGCCTACAGATATCAAATTTTTTACGATATATTTTAGCTTCGTAATTAAATTTTAGTGACTAAAGTCGAAACCGGATCGAAAAACGGATTAAAGAAGGCAACGATACAATTTTTTCGCGATTATTACCGTGATCGATGAACGGGTGTGCTAACGACTACCGACCGTGTTTTTGTTTTTGACGCTAAAACAAGAGTTCAGGATTTGACAACGTGTCCCGTAGGAATTACGGGCCACTTACACACGAGATGGGCTTGTAGGCCCTGGGCCCAAGCCCAACACCCACAAGCCTAAACCTGCGCATATATACTAGATCTCGAAAGATCTCTACAAGATTTACTACAATCTTACAAAATCTATTAAAATCTTGTCAAAAATCCTAATGAATCTCTACAAATCTCTTCAAAAGATTTTGAGTCATTGGATAAAAAAAAAAATGACCAGGTAATTTGAATATATAAGGGACAATAAAAGCATTCTACACCTCTATATAATACCATGCCCAACCACAAGCAAACCACACAAACCCACAAATCAAACAGAGAAATCGGTGACTTCAAGCAAGCACAGAACCTTTATCTTCTCAAATCAAATGCACACAAACACCTCCTTATCATCTCCTTTCCCTCTCTCTCAGACAACACACAACACCCGATCTCCCTCCTCCTCTCTAACCCTCAGTCACCGGCGACTCCCCTCTCCGGCGACCCTACCTGCTTCACACCCTCACCCCTCGGCTCCCTTTTCAGATGTCTCCCATCAGCAGACCCCCCCTGTTAATCGACCAACCACCACATCTTTTGGTGGTGGCAGACTACAACAGCAACACCACCACCACAGGCGGCGGCGCTGTGGTGGTTGGTGCCGGACGGAGCAGAAAGCAGTCGAGGGAGAGAGAGAGAACTGAAGAGATGAGAGAGAGAGAGATGTGGCGGCGAGGCAGCGGCGCTCACGGCGGCGACGGTGACGGACGGTAGTGGTGGCGTGGCGGTGGTTCGGGCCTTTGGTCCGACATGTCTTCCTGTAAGAAACCCCCCCCCTGATTGCTACATTTTTATTTTTCGGAATGTTGGTGTTGTTCTTGTCGACTGAAGGATTACAATGGCTGTGACATGTCACACCCCCAAAATCCACCTGCGGAGTATCACCGCTTGGGAGCGTGACCGACCAGGATCAAGCCACCAATCATATTGAACATGCATATAGTATTAAGTAAGATAAAAGAAAACCATCCGTTCAATACAAAAGGTGTTCAAAACATGTTATTGTTTTAAAGTGTAGCGGAAGCATAGTAATAATCCAACAATAGTAAATAGTTCAAATGTTATAATAGTTCAGCATAGAAACCACGAATCCTTGTCCACAACGACCCGCTTCTCCAGTGCAAGCTCCAAGTACCTAACGATCTGCAAGGCATGTAACAGAATGGTCAACAAACTAGTTGAGCGAGTTCACAGTAAGTAAATGTGTAACAGTAAGTAACAGGTGGCTCTACAGGGCCGATAGTAAGTTATGCTGGTGGGGGCTTCCCATGTTAAGTTACCACTAGACTATTCGTATTATTATCCCTGTTCTTCGTCCGAGAACAGAAGTGTGCATAAAGTGTGCGTAGGTTTTACGCACGTATCCTTCGTAACCTGAGGATAGGAGTAAGTAATGCGTACACGTAGGTTTTACGTGCGTATCCTTCGTAACTGAGGATAGAATGGCATGTGAACCCGTAGGTGTTATCCCAACCTACGTAACCGTCCTGACATCCGAGGACATGATAGGTGATAGTCTAGTAAAGCATTAGTACGTTCCTTTCAATAATAACCTTTAACCCATTCCCACGACCCGGGAATCCCATGCCTTAGTAGGAGTGTGAACTCACCTCGGTTTGCTCGGTATGCTAAGTTATGCACTCACAAGTAATTAATCACGTCCTAGTGTATGCACGTATAACAAATCAGTTCATGTTCACAATTGTACGCATGCAGTTAATGTTCACATAACAGTCAGTTGCATAACAACACACACGTATTATTTCACCTTGCACGAATACAGATGCTAACATTCATCTCTAGCATGGCATGTCAAATAATCCAGCATATAATCAATCAGTCAAAGTATGTTCATAATCCCTAACATCCTTCGAATCCAGTCACTATCTTTCGACAACAGTAATCACAATTATCCTTCGGACCAATGTTATGTTCCGAATCCTATGTCATCTTTCGGCCAACCTATCTTTCGGTCCAACTATCTTTCGGTCCAATAATGGTTCGGTCAAACTAGTATCTTTCGGTCAAATTTATGGTTCGACTAACAAGCATCCTTCGACAACAACTATGTTTCGGGTAGCAACATCTTTTGACAATTAACAGTTACGTTTGATCACCATCAGTTACGGATATCATGCAGCCAAATACAGAAACAGAAACCCTAATCATCTACAGCCGTCATCATCATAACAATCATCATCTATCATGCATGTCCAAACAAATCACAACAAGTACCAATTCTTAACAGTACATCTACATAACGAGTATCATACAAGCACGATTCCTCACTACAATCGATCTGTAATATTGATTAATAATCCGAACAGAATACCAAAGATCCTAATTGATAGCAGGTTTAGATCTTTGCGTTTAAACTAACCAAACCGTGTTCACTTGTTTCGTTTTCGTTTACCATAATCAATATCATCACAATATATCCGATTAGCATCTATATCCGATTAACATTCATATTCGATTAACATACGTGTCTGTTTAACATACAAACATATTGCAAGACAACTGGAAAAATCACGAGATCATATACACATAAAGCATCACATACTAACCGGAAATCTGGATTACGTAATGAAATCCTTTGAACAGAGTGTAGGTCTGCTATATGCCGTCACACACACAAGGGAACCGAAAGCTCTAGGGTTTTGCCGATCAAAAATGTTATTACGTAAAGTTTCTAATCCAACTTATATTAAATCGGCAGTGGGCCAAGGCCCAAATTGAAAGACTGGGCCGAAACATATCGAAGGATATGTTTCGAGTGCGAAGGATATGTTTCGAGCGCGAAGGATATGTTTCGAGCGCGAAGGATATGTTTCGAGTCCTTCATATGTTTCGACATCCTTCGATTCATGCATCATGTTTCGTGGAACATCCTTCGTAGGTTGGGCCATGATTCACACTAACTAGCTAACATACAGTACAAGTTTCACAATATGGAACCCATTATACACGATCAAACAATTATGCACAATCAAGCAATCAACATATATATATACTTTCATATCAATCCAATGTGCAATTAAGTAATTAGTCAAACACATGCTCGTGTAATACGTATGAAATCAATCTTAGAAATTCGAGTTGTCACATTATCCCCAACTTGAAAGAAATTTCGTCCCGAAATTTGGTACGCACTTACTGAGGTAGCTAGGCAAGTTACATAGTTCACCGGTTTTCCTGGGGTGTCACATCATCCCCCCGTTGATTTGGAATTTCGTCCCGAAATTCAGTAGTAGTAGCTTCAGCCTCAGAAGTGGATGCATTGGGTTCGAATAGCTGGGGGTACTTTTCTTTCATCTGGTCTTCGCGTTCCCATGTATACTCCGGGCCACGCTGGGAGTTCCAACGAACTCGAACAAGAGGGATTCTCTTGTGTTTGAGGACCTTAACATCCCGGTCCGTGATTTCAACTGGTTCCTCGACGAACTGCAACCGCTCGTCGATAGTGAGTTCCTTAAAAGGAACTATAAGGGTCTCATCTGATAGGCATTTCTTCAGATTCGACACGTGAAATACATTGTGAACTGCACCGAGTTCAGGAGGTAGGTTTAATCTGTAGGCTACTTTGCCAATCTTTTCTAAGATTTCGAATGGTCCGACGTACCGCGGATTCAATTTGCCTCTTTTACCAAAACGAACCACACCCTTCCAGGGTGAAACTTTCAATAAAACCCGGTCCCCGACCTCAAATTCCAATGGCTTTCTACGCTTGTCCGCGTAGGCTTTCTGACGGTCGCGTGCTGCCGCCATGCGTTGTCGTATCTGTGCTATCTTTTCTGTGGCGTCCACAACAATATCTGGACCCGTAATTTGACTATCCCCCACCTCTGCCCAACAGAGAGGTGACCGGCATTTACGTCCGTACAATGCCTCAAATGGAGCGGCTTGAATGCTGGTATGGTAACTGTTATTGTACGAGAACTCCACCAAAGGGAGGTGCTTTTCCCAGCCGTTGCCGAAATCGATAACACACGCTCGAAGCATGTCTTCTAGAGTTTGAATAGTTCGCTCAGACTGTCCATCCGTCTGAGGATGATATGCCGTGCTCATGTCTAATCGTGAGCCGAAGGATTTGTGCATTGCTTGCCAAAGCTCTGACGTGAATCGTGCATCGCGATCCGAAATAATAGAGGTGGGCACTCCGTGCCTCGAAACAACTTCCTTCAAGTAAATGTCTGCTAAAGTAGAAAACTTATCCGTTTCTTTGATAGCCAAAAAGTGAGCAGACTTTGTGAGTCGATCAACGATTACCCAAATAGTGTCATTCCCACGCTGGGATCTAGGTAAGCCCGTAACGAAATCCATGGAAATTTCTTCCCATTTCCACTGCGGTATCTTGGGCTGCTGAAGTAGACCGGCTGGTTTCTGGTATTCAACCTTGACTCTCGCACAGGTTAAGCATTTTCCAACGTACGTAGCGATGTGAGCCTTCATACTAGGCCACCAATAAGTAGTGCTGATGTCGTGGTACATTTTATCCGACCCTGGATGTACCGAATAGCGAGACTTGTGAGCTTCATCCATTACCAGTTGACGTAATCCGCCATAGAGTGGGACCCAAATACGCCCCGTTACATAGTAAGCACCGTCTTCCTTTTGTTCCATGCGTTGCCTTGAACCGCGTAAGGCTTCAGCTTTGACGTTTTCGGGTTTCAGTGCTTCTAACTGAGCAGCTCGTATCTGTGCAGGAAGACTGGACTGAATGGTAAGCTGTAGCGCTCGCACGCGCTTAGGTAGAGAGTCTTTCCGACTGAGGGCATCAGCCACAACATTGGCCTTGCCTGGATGATACTTGATGGCGCATTCGTAGTCGTTCAGTAGTTCAACCCATCTTCGTTGACGCATATTCAAATCCTTTTGCTTAAGGATATGCTCGAGACTCCTGTGATCGGTGTAAATCGTGCACCTGGTACCGTACAGGTAGTGTCGCCATATCTTAAGCGCGAAAACAACAGCTCCCAGCTCTAAATCGTGCGTCGTATAATTCCGTTCATGAACCTTGAGTTGCCGAGAGGCGTATGCGATAACTTTATCCCGTTGCATCAATACACAACCAAGCCCTTGTATTGATGCGTCACAATAAACCACGAAGTCATCCGTGCCCTCGGGCAGTGAGAGAATAGGCGCGCTGCAAAGCCTATCCTTTAAGTACTGGAAAGCGGTCTCCTGTGTATTACCCCATCTGTAAACGACACCTTTCTGTGTAAGCATAGTGAGTGGTTGCGCGATCTTGGAGAAGTCTTTAATAAATCGCCTGTAGTAACCTGCCAAACCCAAGAATTGGCGTATTTCTGTCGGTGTACGTGGTGCTGGCCAGTTTCTGATCGAATCAACCTTGGATGGATCGACATGAATCCCATCCTTGTTTACCACATGGCCTAAGAAGTGGACTTCACGAAGCCAGAAGTCGCATTTTGAAAACTTTGCGTACAGTTGTTCTTTTCGAAGAAGTTCCAAGATAATACGTAGATGCTGCTCATGCTCCTCCTGACTCTTGGAGTAAATCAAAATGTCGTCGATGAAAACGATGACGAACTTGTCGAGATACGGTTTGCACACCCTGTTCATGAGATCCATGAAGACTGCAGGTGCGTTTGTAAGCCCGAATGGCATGACAAGAAACTCGTAGTGACCATAACGAGTTCTGAATGCAGTTTTGGAGACGTCCTCATCCCGGACTCTCAGCTGATGATACCCTGACCTCAAATCGATCTTAAAATAGTAACACGACCCTTGCAACTGGTCGAATAAGTCATCTATGCGTGGAAGAGGATAACGGTTCTTCACCGTCACCTTGTTGAGTTCACGGTAGTCGATACACATCCTGAACGTACCGTCTTTCTTCTTCACAAATAACACTGGAGCTCCCCAAGGCGAAGAGCTTGGACGAATAAAGCCCTTTTCCAAGAGCTCTTGCAGCTGTTTCGACAGTTCTTCCAGTTCGGTTGGAGCTAAACGATATGGTGCGCGGGCTATTGGCGCTGCTCCAGGTGCCAATTCGATCTGAAACTCGACTTGACGATGAGGCGGTAAGCCTGGTAAATCTTCAGGAAACACCTGAGGGAAGTCACGTACAACTGGGATATCCTCCAGCTTCTTTTCCTTTGCTGATGCGTCGGTGACAAGTGCCAGAATGGCAGTATGTCCCTTTCGTAAACATTTCTGCGCCTTTAAGTAAGAGATGATGCCAACCACAGCACCACTTTTGTCACCTTGTACTTCGAGAGGTTCTTGACTGGAGCGAGGAATACGAATAACCTTTTCCTTGCATAAGATCTCTGCGTGATGTTGAGATAACCAATCCATGCCGATGACGACGTCGAAGCTACCCAAGACTATGGGTATAAGATCTATCGTGAAAGTCTGACCCGCCAGAACAATGCTACAACCCTTGACTACATGAGCGGCTTCTACACTTTTGCCATTTGCTAGTTCTACGACGTGTTTAGTGTCTAGGGGTGTTGGTGTACGTTTTAATAAGTTACTCATTTTCATGGACATATAACTTGTATCAGCACCTGAATCAAATAAGACAGTAACGTAAATATCGTCGAGAAGGAACTTACCCATAACTACGTTAGGATCATTCACTGCATCTCCTCGACCCAACACAAAAGCACGACCTCGAGCTTCATTGCCGTTGTTGTTGTTACCATTACCCTGATTGTTGTTATTCCCGTTGCCCTGGTTGTTGTTGTTACGGTTCTGGTTCAACTGTGGGCAATCGCGTTTGAAGTGACCTTCAGCCCCACACTTATAACACCCCCTGTTGCCCTGTTGCTGATTCTGCTGATTCTGTGGAGCTGGTTGCTGAGACTGCTGATTCTGATTTGCAGGACGAGCGCTTCTACAATCTTTGGCCTCGTGACCCATCTTTAAACACCTTTGACAACGGCCCTTATTGCACTGGCCGCTGTGATGCCTGTTGCAGTTGTTACACTTTGGAAGGTTTCCTCGATACCCTCCCTGTCTGTGGCTGCTCGATGAGTGCTGACTGGGACTTTGGTAACTATCCGTCTTTCGCTGCTGAGACTGTGATTGTACCGATGCTGATCCCTTGCTAGAATCCCCCTCCCATTTTCTCTTACTTTCGCTGGGAGTAGCAAGTGTAGTAGTAGCAGTAGCGGTAGCGGTAGCACTGATACGCTTTGGCAGTTTGCCCTGGTCTACTGCCTGATCTGTGATGCGATGAGCGAGACGCTGGATTTCCTGGATGTTGTTGAGGTTAGCCGACGTTACGTGGCTCTGAATCTCTGACGCGAGCCCCTTGAGATACAACTCAATTCGCTTGTATGGAGGATCTACCATAGTTGGGCACAGCACAGCCAACTCATTCGATCTCTTGGTGTAAGCTTCAATTTCCGAACCAACCATTTTCAAGTTATACAACTCGTCCTCCAACTTGTGAATGTCTTCTCTAGTGCAGTATTCCCTCTTGATCAGTTCTTTGAATTCATTCCAGGGTGTGGCGTTAGCAGCTGCCAACCCTAAGATCTGCACTTGTGCGTTCCACCAAGTGAGCGCAATCCCTTCAAGTGTGCCAGTGGCGAACTTCACCCTGCGAGCCTCAGGGCATTCACACATTTCGAAAACCGACTCGAGTTTTTCAAACCAGTGGAGGAGTCCGACTGCCCCCTCCGTGCCACTGAACGAGCTAGGACGACAGTCCATGAAAGTCTTGAAGGTACACGCAGGTTGTTGCTGAGCGGGTTGACCTATTGTGTACGAATAGGACAAGGTTAAATACGAGAATTATTGTAGGATCTAAAGATCCTTGTATGAATCTATACCGCAGGATATACTACCTGCTTGGGCGGCTGCAACTGCCGCAGCAACGAGAGCCTCTAGCTGGGCTTGAGTCATGGTAATTCGTGCGGCCATTGATCTTCACATCAAAGGCAACATAAGTGAGAAAGGTTCGCGAATAGTGCGATGACAGAAGAGTGTAAGCACATAAGTATTCTCATGCAATGACAAGTTGTGAGCAAGTAATGTAAGCATACTATGAGCAAAGTTCTATGCAAATTCTAGCATGTAGGCAATAAACATAAACCTTATTACCTAGGAAGTTGAGTCTTGCACGTGGAGCGAAGCGTCATTGTGGATCGTTGAGAGCACTGTTCGGGTTATAGTCTGGTTTTAATAAAAACGTTTTCCCATATTAAAACCAAGTTCTCTATAACCAATGGCTCTGATACCAATCTGTCACACCCCCAAAATCCACCTGCGGAGTATCACCGCTTGGGAGCGTGACCGACCAGGATCAAGCCACCAATCATATTGAACATGCATATAGTATTAAGTAAGATAAAAGAAAACCATCCGTTCAATACAAAAGGTGTTCAAAACATGTTATTGTTTTAAAGTGTAGCGGAAGCATAGTAATAATCCAACAATAGTAAATAGTTCAAATGTTATAATAGTTCAGCATAGAAACCACGAATCCTTGTCCACAACGACCCGCTTCTCCAGTGCAAGCTCCAAGTACCTAACGATCTGCAAGGCATGTAACAGAATGGTCAACAAACTAGTTGAGCGAGTTCACAGTAAGTAAATGTGTAACAGTAAGTAACAGGTGGCTCTACAGGGCCGATAGTAAGTTATGCTGGTGGGGGCTTCCCATGTTAAGTTACCACTAGACTATTCGTATTATTATCCCTGTTCTTCGTCCGAGAACAGAAGTGTGCATAAAGTGTGCGTAGGTTTTACGCACGTATCCTTCGTAACCTGAGGATAGGAGTAAGTAATGCGTACACGTAGGTTTTACGTGCGTATCCTTCGTAACTGAGGATAGAATGGCATGTGAACCCGTAGGTGTTATCCCAACCTACGTAACCGTCCTGACATCCGAGGACATGATAGGTGATAGTCTAGTAAAGCATTAGTACGTTCCTTTCAATAATAACCTTTAACCCATTCCCACGACCCGGGAATCCCATGCCTTAGTAGGAGTGTGAACTCACCTCGGTTTGCTCGGTATGCTAAGTTATGCACTCACAAGTAATTAATCACGTCCTAGTGTATGCACGTATAACAAATCAGTTCATGTTCACAATTGTACGCATGCAGTTAATGTTCACATAACAGTCAGTTGCATAACAACACACACGTATTATTTCACCTTGCACGAATACAGATGCTAACATTCATCTCTAGCATGGCATGTCAAATAATCCAGCATATAATCAATCAGTCAAAGTATGTTCATAATCCCTAACATCCTTCGAATCCAGTCACTATCTTTCGACAACAGTAATCACAATTATCCTTCGGACCAATGTTATGTTCCGAATCCTATGTCATCTTTCGGCCAACCTATCTTTCGGTCCAACTATCTTTCGGTCCAATAATGGTTCGGTCAAACTAGTATCTTTCGGTCAAATTTATGGTTCGACTAACAAGCATCCTTCGACAACAACTATGTTTCGGGTAGCAACATCTTTTGACAATTAACAGTTACGTTTGATCACCATCAGTTACGGATATCATGCAGCCAAATACAGAAACAGAAACCCTAATCATCTACAGCCGTCATCATCATAACAATCATCATCTATCATGCATGTCCAAACAAATCACAACAAGTACCAATTCTTAACAGTACATCTACATAACGAGTATCATACAAGCACGATTCCTCACTACAATCGATCTGTAATATTGATTAATAATCCGAACAGAATACCAAAGATCCTAATTGATAGCAGGTTTAGATCTTTGCGTTTAAACTAACCAAACCGTGTTCACTTGTTTCGTTTTCGTTTACCATAATCAATATCATCACAATATATCCGATTAGCATCTATATCCGATTAACATTCATATTCGATTAACATACGTGTCTGTTTAACATACAAACATATTGCAAGACAACTGGAAAAATCACGAGATCATATACACATAAAGCATCACATACTAACCGGAAATCTGGATTACGTAATGAAATCCTTTGAACAGAGTGTAGGTCTGCTATATGCCGTCACACACACAAGGGAACCGAAAGCTCTAGGGTTTTGCCGATCAAAAATGTTATTACGTAAAGTTTCTAATCCAACTTATATTAAATCGGCAGTGGGCCAAGGCCCAAATTGAAAGACTGGGCCGAAACATATCGAAGGATATGTTTCGAGTGCGAAGGATATGTTTCGAGCGCGAAGGATATGTTTCGAGCGCGAAGGATATGTTTCGAGTCCTTCATATGTTTCGACATCCTTCGATTCATGCATCATGTTTCGTGGAACATCCTTCGTAGGTTGGGCCATGATTCACACTAACTAGCTAACATACAGTACAAGTTTCACAATATGGAACCCATTATACACGATCAAACAATTATGCACAATCAAGCAATCAACATATATATATACTTTCATATCAATCCAATGTGCAATTAAGTAATTAGTCAAACACATGCTCGTGTAATACGTATGAAATCAATCTTAGAAATTCGAGTTGTCACATGACAGTAGGTTGGTTATGTTGGTTCGGTCATCTCAAATCTTAGTTACGGGTTTCTCAGGTCAGGCGGTTCGGGTCTCAGGTCCGGGTCAGATTCAACTGGTTTCGGTTCGGTCAACGATGGACTCGGGTCAGCTGGTCAACGGTCAAGGAGGGTCAAGTTAGCAGTTTCGTGACGGGTTCGGCTCCACTCAGTCCCACTCGGTTCGACTCGGTGTATTTCGACTCGACTCGGTCCAACTCAGTCAACCGAGTCAACTCAGTCAGTCAGTCAACTCAGTTGACCTGGTCAACCCAGTCAACACATTCGGCTTTTCGACACGAGTATTCGGTAAAAGTTTTAGAACGAATATTGTCTACGCGAATCCTTATTTTATTACGTGAACGAGCTCGAACCATTTCGGTTATAATTTAGTTTATATTTTGAAATGCTTGACGATATTTGATTACGTTGCATTAGTTATTGGCTGAATTTTTAAATATAACGACAACTCGTTGTCAGGGACGTCCAAAAACAAGAGGAAACTCTGCCCGTTTTTCGAGAAAATCCGTAAAATAAAGGGCGTTTATTTATAAAGCAAAACATGTTTTATTGAGAAACGACGACTAGTGATATCAGGCGACTTTTATGAAAGCTAGCAAAAGCATATAATTACTTTCGACAACACTTCGCAATTTTCGAAAACGACGATTTAGAAAGTAATTTACAAAAATAAATATAATATTTATATTTATTTTAAACATGGATATTTCGACAACTCTTTTATAAAAAAAAGTTGTAGTTGGTATATTTATTTCAGATAGCAAACCATATGACTTCTTTATAAAATAAATAAAACCATTATATTTATTTTAAACGACTTCAACACTAAAACTCCATTAAATAAATATAAGTTTTTATATTTATTTCAAGCGCCGAAACGGCATATACGTATATTTTTGGGCAAATATACACAAGACGTGATATATATAATACAAGTTATTATATATTACTTTCATACGAAATGCGATATGAGTTTGTTATATGATATTTTCATAGAAATATTCTTTTTATACACGTACGACTACTCGAGACGTCTAGCGCGATGTTAACGATATATTTATATATTTTTATATAAATATTTAAGTCTCTTAGAAACTAAGTCTTTTCAAGACTTATTAAATTGCTGCTAACATTAAACGAGACTTAACACGTATAACTTAATCTTTTCCATTAAGTTAACAACATACCGTTGATTCAACGATTCGGTAGAGCTCGGTAACACGTAGTTACCGTTTTTGCTTAGAAACTTATTAGATATTCCATGTTAGGAATATTGTAGAATGCACGCTAGCAAGCCACGTCTTGGAAACGACATCATCGAAGTCGTAATTAGCTAGCTTTGCACAGGAATATTCAGGCGAGTTCATAACCCCCACTTTTTACTACTGTTTTACATTCTTTTTTGTAAATGTTTTCGGGGTGGAAAGACATGCACAATTTTCAGAAACATACAAAGTTTTGAACAAACGCAAAACTCGTATTTCTAAATCATATCACGAATGGATTTCGAGGAACTCAAATGATTTACGAAAGGTTTATACTAAACATACCGGTTTTTACAAAACAAATGCTTATTTTCGAAATATGAATGATTTTTCATAACTAAGGAGTCAGTCAGGGTGGCTGGGAAGGTTCAGTCAGGGTGGCTGGGAAGGTTCAGTCAGGGTGGCTGGGAAAGTTCAGTCAGGGTGGCTGGGAAAGCTCAGTCAGGGTGACTGGGGAGGCTCAGCCAGGGTGGCTGAGGTGGAATATATGTTACAGTAATTACGAAAAATTTTTACATGGTATGGTTAACGTAAGGAGGTGTTATACGATCATGTGAGTGGATAGGAACAACATGGGGCCATTAGTCCTCATGGAGGGACCGAGGGACAGGAGCGGTAGATCTATCTGGGTGTAGCGAGCCCAGCCCCCGGCCAAACTAGAAACGGACCGTGGGGTGACTTTGTCCACATACTTTGCCGTGGCGAAATCTGCTAGGTTTGAGTCTCCCTATTTGCACTTCACATATGTCAGTGGCCTTGCAAACCATTGGTGATCACAAGTCCCCTTACACTGCTACATACCAGGGATTTTATACTTACGGAAACTTTTAGTTCATACAAATTAACTACCATGTTTTATACAAATCCAAAGAATTATGGGGGTATAGAGTCAAAGTCAGGGTGGGCATTGACGGTTATGCGAACATTACAAAGACAAGGCTTTACAAATACATGGTTTTATGAACATAACGTGTTACAAACACAACGTTTCCATATAACTTGGCAAGAAAATGATTTTTAAATTCATTTTCACAATACTATTTCAAAAACCGGTTACCAAAGATTTATTTCAAACCTTTCACAACTCAAAAGATTTATTTCAGATCTTTTACAAACAAACTATGAACTCGCTCAACTTTATGTTGACTTTTTCGCATGTTCTTTCTCAGGTTGCATTTCTAAGACAAAGCACGGTTGGAATAGGAGGACCATGAAGAGTCGAGTACTTAGTGGACGTTCAGTTTCTAGAAAGACTTAGCTTATTTGCTTCCGCTGTGCAATGAAGATACCAGTCCAGTCACGCCAATGCTCTGATAATTTCGGGGTGTGACAGATTGGTATCAGAGCTATAGGTTACAGCGAATTAGGTTTCTGTTGTGATACCTAGGCTCTAACCTCACCTTTCCCCCTGGGGACTTAGATCATTGAGACGTTGAATACATACAGAACACCTAGTACTCGAATATGGTCTCCAACCGTTGCCGAAAAACAAGCAGTCAAAATATTGTTTTCAAACATACGCTGTTACGGTGTTTCATACACGGTGCATAAAATAATTACATACAGTACACAACAGTCTGAGAGGCTGGGAGGATAGTCTAGTGGGACTAGGAGATTCAGTCTGAGAGGCTGGAAGGATACTCTAGTGGGACTAGGAGATTCAGTCTGGGAGGACTGGAAGGGCAGTCTAGTGGGACTAGGAGGTTCAGTCTGAGAGGCTGGAAGGATAGTCTAGTGGGACTAGAAGATACAGTCTGAGAGGCTGGGAGGATAGTCTAGTAGGACTAGGAGATTCAGTCTGAGAGGCTGGAAGGATAGTCTAGTAGGACTAGGAGATTCAGTCTGAGAGGCTGGAAGGATAGTCTAGTGGGACTAGAAGATACAGTCTGAGAGGCTGGGAGGATAGTCTAGTGGGACTAGGAGATTCAGTCTGAGAGGCTGGAAGGATAGTCTAGTGGGACTAGGAGATTCAGTCTGAGAGGCTGGAAGGATAGTCTAGTGGGACTAGGAGATTCAGTCTGAGAGGCTGGAGGGATAGTCTAGTGGGACTAGGGGATTCAGTCTGAGAGGCTGGGAGGATAGACTAGTGGGACTAGGGGAATTACTTGATTGCTTATTGATGACTAACATGCGTATATGATCGATTATTTGTGCATGGACATCACGTAGGAATCGCGAATATTAACTCGGGTACACACTATTATCCACATTGCCTATGATATTTTAACTCCCCGAGCAGGCAGCCTACGCATAACAAAACGATAGCGCACGGGAATACATGGAACTCAATTTTTACGTCCACGGATGTCGGGGTACATCACCTTCTACATGGCACACGACGCTAGTGCACAGGTATACGTGGAACTTAATCTTACATCAACAGAGGTTGAAGTACGTCACATACGACTATCAAGGCGAGGCCTTTGAAAAAAAAACGCGACGACGCAACTCAACGACGACGCTAGATTCCTGTCAGCAGGAGAACTAACGGCCAGGAAACGACAACTTGTCACGCGATCCTGCAACGACACGAATCACTCCAAGGAAAAGACGTATGTCTCCACATCCCCCCTATTTCGGTTAACAACGGTAATGTCACCTAACAATTGGTCGTCACACGAAACCCCAGGTAAAGTCCTCAAATTTCTATTATTGAAATTTCGAATTTCACGCTCACTGAGTAGATTTTCGCATCTCTACTCCTCTCAATGGTTATTGTATCACGATCATTTCTTTACAAGTTACATACATGGTTTTTCATTGTGACCATGCCGAAAATTTTCTTGTTGATACATATGTTTATTGTCGGATTGCGCTAAAACCAAGCTCAATTGTTTGAACTTGTTCATTACACACATTTTATTCAAGATACAATATGATGTATTGAAAACATCATATTCAAATTCGTATTAACAAACGTTTCATTTGTTCCAAGTCGAAGTGAACTTGTTTGGCATTCGACTCCATTAAATTGTTTGTTGATTTCGACACCTTGTGGTGGTGTTTCCACTTAACTAAAGCTTGCGCTAAACTCATTTCGGCATCTCATGCACGGATTTAAATATTACTTATTGATTGCTTTAAATCCGCTTTGATTTATCATAATTAAAACAGTCTTAACACAATCGCGTGATAAGACAAGGGTACACAAAATTCGTTTCATATTCCGGTGTACCTTCTAACGGTCCTTTCAACATCGATCGACTATCTTACGATATTCATTGCTTCTGCACCTTCGATCGAGAATATTATTTCCTTGGTGTTTCATTTTCAATTGAAAATTCTATGATGTCATTTGAAACGAACTTTCAGATTCCCTTTACTGCGCATTCATTTGACTTCAAACACGGTGAATTTGTTTGATCACCGCTATTATTGGATTGTTTAAATCATTACGACACCTTGTGGTGTTGGTACAAACTTGTAGCTTGGGCTAATCATGATCGATCTTTTCATGCAAAACACAGGTGATACTTGTTCAATCACCGGTATTATTGAATTATTTCATTCATTACGACACCTTGAGGCGTCAGTATAACTTGCAGCTTGTGCTGATCACGATCGAGCGTTTCATGCAAACTATTATATTTGAGATTGTTGATTTTGAGTTCATCCAGTGGATGTTATCGCTTCTAGAACTCGTTTACATGTTATAAACGTTCATATGGAATTCGATTGGTCAAAGTTCCTGTTCATTGTTGGATCCTGTTAACTTAGTCACACTAGTGAATGTATCTATACATCTAGTTTCCCTTGACATCAACTTTTGAAAAACAATTCTGAAGAGATAACATAGTCTAAATTTCGAGGACGAAATTTCTGTAACAGGGGGAGAATGTGACAACCGGTAATTTACGGATCTTAATTACGTGATTAACAAGCGATTTACGCAACAATAAATAGTGTTTACAGCGCAGATTAACTTAATTAGGGCTTTGGAGTGCCTCGGAACGTCTACTCGACTTTACAGTGCACGAATAGTGACTGCGGAGGAACATGCTAAACGTTAAGCGACAACGAACCGACACCGTACGAAATATTGACAACGCCTACAGATATCAAATTTTTTACGATATATTTTAGCTTCGTAATTAAATTTTAGTGACTAAAGTCGAAACCGGATCGAAAAACGGATTAAAGAAGGCAACGATACAATTTTTTCGCGATTATTACCGTGATCGATGAACGGGTGTGCTAACGACTACCGACCGTGTTTTTGTTTTTGACGCTAAAACAAGAGTTCAGGATTTGACAACGGGTCCCGTAGGAATTACGGGCCACTTACACACGAGATGGGCTTGTAGGCCCTGGGCCCAAGCCCAACACCCACAAGCCTAAACCTGCGCATATATACTAGATCTCGAAAGATCTCTACAAGATTTACTACAATCTTACAAAATCTATTAAAATCTTGTCAAAAATCCTAATGAATCTCTACAAATCTCTTCAAAAGATTTTGAGTCATTGGATAAAAAAAAATGACCAGGTAATTTGAATATATAAGGGACAATAAAAGCATTCTACACCTCTATATAATACCATGCCCAACCACAAGCAAACCACACAAACCCACAAATCAAACAGAGAAATCGGTGACTTCAAGCAAGCACAGAACCTTTATCTTCTCAAATCAAATGCACACAAACACCTCCTTATCATCTCCTTTCCCTCTCTCTCAGACAACACACAACACCCGATCTCCCTCCTCCTCTCTAACCCTCAGTCACCGGCGACTCCCCTCTCCGGCGACCCTACCTGCTTCACACCCTCACCCCTCGGCTCCCTTTTCAGATGTCTCCCATCAGCAGACCCCCCCTGTTAATCGACCAACCACCACATCTTTTGGTGGTGGCAGACTACAACAGCAACACCACCACCACAGGCGGCGGCGCTGTGGTGGTTGGTGCCGGACGGAGCAGAAAGCAGTCGAGGGAGAGAGAGAGAACTGAAGAGATGAGAGAGAGAGAGATGTGGCGGCGAGGCAGCGGCGCTCACGGCGGCGACGGTGACGGACGGTAGTGGTGGCGTGGCGGTGGTTCGGGCCTTTGGTCCGACATGTCTTCCGGTAAGAAACCCCCCCCCTGATTGCTACATTTTTATTTTTCGGAATGTTGGTGTTGTTCTTGTCGACTGAAGGATTACAATGGCTGTGACAGTAGGTTGGTTATGTTGGTTCGGTCATCTCAAATCTTAGTTACGGGTTTCTCAGGTCAGGCGGTTCGGGTCTCAGGTCCGGGTCAGATTCAACTGGTTTCGGTTCGGTCAACGATGGACTCGGGTCAGCTGGTCAACGGTCAAGGAGGGTCAAGTTAGCAGTTTCGTGACGGGTTCGGCTCCACTCAGTCCCACTCGGTTCGACTCGGTGTATTTCGACTCGACTCGGTCCAACTCAGTCAACCGAGTCAACTCAGTCAGTCAACTCAGTTGACCTGGTCAACCCAGTCAACACATTCGGCTTTTCGACACGAGTATTCGGTAAAAGTTTTAGAACGAATATTGTCTACGCGAATCCTTATTTTATTACGTGAACGAGCTCGAACCATTTCGGTTATAATTTAGTTTATATTTTGAAATGCTTGACGATATTTGATTACGTTGCATTAGTTATTGGCTGAATTTTTAAATATAACGACAACTCGTGTTGTCAGGGACGTCCAAAAACAAGAGGAAACTCTGCCCGTTTTTCGAGAAAATCCGTAAAATAAAGGGCGTTTATTTATAAAGCAAAACATGTTTTATTGAGAAACGACGACTAGTGATATCAGGCGACTTTTATGAAAGCTAGCAAAAGCATATAATTACTTTCGACAACACTTCGCAATTTTCGAAAACGACGATTTAGAAAGTAATTTACAAAAATAAATATAATATTTATATTTATTTTAAACATGGATATTTCGACAACTCTTTTATAAAAAAAAGTTGTAGTTGGTATATTTATTTCAGATAGCAAACCATATGACTTCTTTATAAAATAAATAAAACCATTATATTTATTTTAAACGACTTCAACACTAAAACTCCATTAAATAAATATAAGTTTTTATATTTATTTCAAGCGCCGAAACGGCATATACGTATATTTTTGGGCAAATATACACAAGACGTGATATATATAATACAAGTTATTATATATTACTTTCATACGAAATGCGATATGAGTTTGTTATATGATATTTTCATAGAAATATTCTTTTTATACACGTACGACTACTCGAGACGTCTAGCGCGATGATAACGATATATTTATATATTTTTATATAAATATTTAAGTCTCTTAGAAACTAAGTCTTTTCAAGACTTATTAAATTGCTGCTAACATTAAACGAGACTTAACACGTATAACTTAATCTTTTCCATTAAGTTAACAACATACCGTTGATTCAACGATTCGGTAGAGCTCGGTAACACGTAGTTACCGTTTTTGCTTAGAAACTTATTAGATATTCCATGTTAGGAATATTGTAGAATGCACGCTAGCAAGCCACGTCTTGGAAACGACATCATCGAAGTCGTAATTAGCTAGCTTTGCACAGGAATATTCAGGCGAGTTCATAACCCCCACTTTTTACTACTGTTTTACATTCTTTTTTGTAAATGTTTTCGGGGTGGAAAGACATGCACAATTTTCAGAAACATACAAAGTTTTGAACAAACGCAAAACTCGTATTTCTAAATCATATCACGAATGGATTTCGAGGAACTCAAATGATTTACGAAAGGTTTATACTAAACATACCGGTTTTTACAAAACAAATGCTTATTTTCGAAATATGAATGATTTTTCATAACTAAGGAGTCAGTCAGGGTGGCTGGGAAGGTTCAGTCAGGGTGGCTGGGAAGGTTCAGTCAGGGTGGCTGGGAAAGTTCAGTCAGGGTGGCTGGGAAAGCTCAGTCAGGGTGACTGGGGAGGCTCAGCCAGGGTGGCTGAGGTGGAATATATGTTACAGTAATTACGAAAAATTTTTACATGGTATGGTTAACGTAAGGAGGTGTTATACGATCATGTGAGTGGATAGGAACAACATGGGGCCATTAGTCCTCATGGAGGGACCGAGGGACAGGAGCGGTAGATCTATCTGGGTGTAGCGAGCCCAGCCCCCGGCCAAACTAGAAACGGACCGTGGGGTGACTTTGTCCACATACTTTGCCGTGGCGAAATATGCTAGGTTTGAGTCTCCCTATTTGCACTTCACATATGTCAGTGGCCTTGCAAACCATTGGTGATCACAAGTCCCCTTACACTGCTACATACCAGGGATTTTATACTTACGGAAACTTTTAGTTCATACAAATTAACTACCATGTTTTATACAAATCCAAAGAATTATGGGGGTATAGAGTCAAAGTCAGGGTGGGCATTGACGGTTATGCGAACATTACAAAGACAAGGCTTTACAAATACATGGTTTTATGAACATAACGTGTTACAAACACAACGTTTCCATATAACTTGGCAAGAAAATGATTTTTAAATTCATTTTCACAATACTATTTCAAAAACCGGTTACCAAAGATTTATTTCAAACCTTTCACAACTCAAAAGATTTATTTCAGATCTTTTACAAACAAACTATGAACTCGCTCAACTTTATGTTGACTTTTTCGCATGTTCTTTCTCAGGTTGCATTTCTAAGACAAAGCACGGTTGGAATAGGAGGACCATGAAGAGTCGAGTACTTAGTGGACGTTCAGTTTCTAGAAAGACTTAGCTTATTTGCTTCCGCTGTGCAATGAAGATACCAGTCCAGTCACGCCAATGCTCTGATAATTTCGGGGTGTGACAGAGCAGCTCGTATTTGCGAAGGTAGACTAGAATGGATCGTGAGTTGTAGAGCTCTTACGCGCTTAGACACGGTGTCCTTTCGACTTAGGGCGTCTGCCACAACATTGGCCTTGCCCGGGTGATACCTGATAGAGCACTCGTAGTCATTCAGCAGCTCGACCCATTGTCGTTGCCGCATATTCAGTTCCTTCTGCTTGAATATGTGCTCTAGGCTCCTGTGGTCGGTGTAGATAGCGCACTTGGTTCCGTACAGATAATGCCGCCATAACTTAAGTGCGAAAACAACAGCTCCCAGCTCTAAATCATGTGTAGTGTAGTTCTTCTCGTGAACTTTGAGTTGTCGTGAGGCGTAGGCTTTGACTTTATCTCGTTGCATCAATACACAACCAAGACCTTGAATTGATGCATCACAGTAAACCACAAAATCGTCTGTGCCCTCTGGCAGTGAAAGGATAGGTGCACTACAAAGTCTATCCTTTAGATGCTGAAAAGCTAGCTCTTGTGCATTTCCCCAATGATAAACAACGCCTTTCTGCGTTAGTAAGGTGAGAGGCTGCGCGATCTTAGAAAAATCCTTAATGAATCTCCTGTAGTAACCTGCCAATCCCAAGAATTGGCGAATTTCCTTTGGTGTACGAGGCGCAGGCCAGTTCTTAATAGAGTCCACTTTGGATGGATCAACGTGAATCCCATCCTTGTTCACCACATGTCCTAGGAAATGGACTTCACGAAGCCAGAAGTCGCATTTCGAGAACTTTGCATAAAGCTGTTCTGTTCGAAGGAGTTCCAAAATAAGTCGTAGATGCTGTTCGTGTTCCTCCCGACTCTTAGAATAGATTAGGATGTCGTCAATGAAGACTATAACGAACTTGTCCAGATAGGGCTTGCACACTCGGTTCATCAAGTCCATAAAAACTGCGGGTGCGTTTGTCAGCCCAAACGGCATGACCAAAAACTCATAGTGCCCATATCGAGTCCTAAAGGCTGTCTTGGAGACATCCTCTTCCCGAACTCTCAGCTGGTGATATCCCGATCTCAGATCGATCTTGGAATAGTAGCTCGACCCCTGCAACTGGTCGAACAAGTCGTCAATACGCGGTAGAGGATAACGGTTCTTCACAGTCACCTTGTTGAGTTCACGATAGTCGATACACATTCTGAAGGTACCGTCCTTCTTCTTCACAAATAGTACTGGAGCTCCCCAAGGCGATGAGCTAGGACGAATAAAACCCTTATCCAAGAGTTCCTGTAGTTGCGTAGAGAGTTCTTCCAACTCTGATGGAGCTAAACAATAAGGTGCACGGGCTATAGGCGCAGCTCCAGGAGCTAGTTCAATCTGAAACTCGACTTGGCGATGGGGTGGAAGACCAGGTAATTCCTCAGGGAATACCTCAGGATAGTCTCGTACAACTGGAAAATCTTCTAGCTTCTTCTCTTTCTCCGTGGTGTCAGTAACTAGAGCCAAAACCGCAGTGTGGCCCTTTCGTAAGCACTTCTGGGCCTTAAGGAGAGAGATGATGTTCACAACAGCACTTCTCTTGTCGCCACGAATCATGAGTGGTTCATTACCGGAACTCGGAATACGAACGATCTTCTCGTTGCAAAGAATCTCTGCTCGGTGTTGGGATAACCAATCCATCCCAATGACAACGTCGAAGCTACCCAAGATGATAGGAATAAGGTCAATAGAGAAGGTCTGGTTAGCAAGAATAAGTTGGCAACCTTTGACTACGTGTGAGGCCTCCAAACTCTTACCATTGGCTAGCTCTACAGTGTGCTTGATGTTCAGGGGTGTTGGAATACGCTTAAGCATTTTACTAACTTCTAGTGACACATAGCTAGTATCGGCACCCGAATCAAATAAGGCTGTAACATAAAAGTCATCGAGAAGGAACTTACCCGTCACCACGTTGGGATCATTCCTTGCTTCACCTTGACCAATCACGAACACTCGTCCCCTGGCACCATTGTTGTTGTTTCCATTGTTACCATTCCCCTGATTGTTGTTGTTGTTGTTCTGGTTCAGTTGGGGACAATCTTTCTTGAAGTGGCCTTCAGCTCCACACTGAAAGCACCCTTTGTTGTTACCCTGTTGTTGTCGCTGGTTCTGTTGAGGTTGCTGACGATTCTGATTGGCGGGGTATGCGCTCCTGCAATCCTTTGCAACATGACCAGGCTTGTTGCACCGATGACAGTTGCCCCTGGTGCATGGCCCACTGTGGTGTAGGTTGCAACGATTGCATTTGGGGTGATTCCCCTTGTACCCACCATGACTTTGACCACCAGATGATTGCTGACTGGGACTCTTGTGGTCGTCAGTCTTTCTCTGCTGAGACTGAGATTGCACAGAAGTTGAACCCTTGCTTGAAGTTCCATCCCATTTCCGTTTGTTCTCACTAGAGGTACCAGAAGTAGTTGCAGCACCTATGCGCTTTGGTAACTTGTTCTGCTCCACCGCCTGATCAGTGAGATGGTGAGCCAACTGAACAATCTGCTGGATAGTGGTCAAGTTTGCTGAAGTCACATGACTTTGGATCTCTGGCACCAATCCCTTGAGATAGAGTTCAATTCGCTTATACGGAGGGTCCACCATAGTAGGACACAACAAGGCAAGCTCATGCGATCTCTTAGTGTATGCCTCAATCTCTGATCCCGTCATCTTGAGATTGTAGAACTCATCTTCCAGTTTATGAATGTCATCACGACTGCAGTATTCCTCCCTGATCATTTCCTTGAAATTTTCCCATGGGGTGGCGTTGGCAGCAACCAACCCCAGCATTTGCACTTGAGCATTCCACCACGTGAGGGCCAAACCCTCGAGAGTACCAGTAGCATACTTCACCCTGCGCGCTTCAGGGCATTCACACATTTCGAACACAGACTCTAGTTTCTCAAACCAGTGTAGGAGACCTACTGCTCCTTCAGTTCCGCTAAAAGTAGTGGGTCGGCAGTCCATAAAGGTCTTAAAAGTGCACACCGGTGCCTGAGCATGTTGACCTAAGGTAGGTGAAAGAAAGACCGAGTTTAACACAAAGGTTGGTTCACGAGAGTAGGATCCTAAAGATCCTAGGATAAGTTCGGACTGCAGGATATACCTCCTGCGTACGCAGCTGCGAGTGCTGCGGCAACTCGTTCGTTGATCAAAGCCGTCAACTGGGCTTGTGTCATGTTAACGCGTCCAGACATGATTCTTCATAACAAGAGTAATACGAGTGAGAGAGAGGTTCGTGAAAGTACGATAGTAGGATAGAGTAAGCACGCACGTGTTCAAACAACAGTAGTTATACTAATCAAGCATACCATGGGCGATGTACTATGTAACTAACAAGTAGGCAATATATACACATATCATATCACCTAGTATGTCGAGCCTTGCATGTGGAGTGGAGCGTCGTTGTGGACCGTTGAGCACTATACCGGTTATAGTCTGGTTTTAACAAAAACGTTTCTCCTTTATTAAAACCTAGTTCACTATAACCAATGGCTCTGATACCAATCTGTCACACCCCCAAAATCCCACCTGCGGGGTACTACCGCTTGGAGACGTGACTGACCAGGATCCAGCCACCAATCATATTGAACAAGCATATAAGTAGTTATAAAGGTCTAACCATTACGATTGGTGTTCAAACAAAACAAAGTTTAAGTTGCAAGCGGAAGCATAAGTCTCAAAAGTTAAAACATAAGTTTAATTGTATCAAGTTTAATATGGCACACAGCTATCCATGTCCCACAACGACTCTCCTCCATGCAATCTCCAGCTGAGTACCTATGGTCCTGCAAAGCATGTAGTAACGGGTCAACAACTAGTTGAGTGAGTTCACTGTAGGGTGTTCGTTTTAGTTGTTTCGAAAACAGTTTCCTTTACTGGCATCCTTCCGTGGGGGTTACCCCATAGTTAAAAAAAACGTGACATGTTCATTCCCAGTTACGCTGGCATTCCAGCCGTGGGGGCTACCCCATGTTAGTTATCAGGCATTTCGGCCGTGGGGGCTACCCCATGCGTACACTAGACTCGTTACCATATCGACTGCTGACTGTAGTCATGTTTATGTGCCCTGAAAACATCAATGTCTATCATCATTGACGTGCCCCAGATCCATTAGTTCACGCCCGCCCTCTGCGGCACGGTGTGAGGTTTGTCAGACCTAAATAGCGCTATCTAACTAATGACCCGCTCGCCATTGGCCCGACGATTAAGTCGATATAAAAAGGAGGGACTTCGTGATAGAGTTTTAGTCTAGTACGAGTTATCCGTCCGTCCGGACGAGGAATCACATTCCTGAACCACTGCTGTCCTACCCAAGGAGGACGAGGAACCCCCGTTCCTTAACCCCATTCCCAACCCAGGGAATCCCATGCTTTGTAGAGGGTGTGAACTCACCTTGGTTTGCTCGGTAGTAACACAGAAGGGTCAATCAAGTCGCAAGTAGTCAATTACGTCCTAACATAGATACCACTTATAATCAGGTTCAAACCAAGCAGTGCACGTACAAGTAGCAGTCACGGCATACAAGTTCTATCATAGCAGTTTAACAACAGTAGCACATTTGGCCCATAAGTTCAGTCCAACTACTTAAGCCCAAAACACGTATTAAACAGTTAGCACAGAAGCCCATAAGCCCGGCCCATTAACGTAGGCCCATAATTAAGCAAGCCCATAAGTGTGGTTTCGAGTCGCAACCGGACTCGCAAGCATGGTTGCGGGTTATGCTGTTTGTGTTGATCATGGATGGTTGCGAGTCGCAACCTATGTCGCAACCATGGTTTCGGCTGATCATGCTAAGGTCTCGAGTCGCAACGGGACTCGTAACCTGTGTCGCAACCTGTGGTCTCGGCTTGTCATGTTATGGTTGCGAGTCGTAACCAGGTGTTCTCGACTCGCAACTGGTGTCGCAACGTGGAGGTTTCGAGTCGCAACCGGGGGTCTCGACTCCCCAACAGTTGCTGATTCTGCACAGATTGTACTATCCAATAGAATTCATGCAGAATTATGTACTATCCACTAAACATGTTTTGTTGTCTAATATTTACCCAAATCGGATCAAACAGTGCAGATTTCAAATATTCAACACACTTCCATTGCATATTCAAGTTGTTCTTCATGTATTCAAACACATTCATCAAGTTCTTCATATATTCAAAACATATTCATAACACATTCAACCCTCATTCTACCAAAATTATGAACAAGCATCAAAACATTTAGCATAACACCACAAGCTCGGTTTTTTTTTTTTATACTAATCCGATTACATGCCAAGTGCAAACCGGTTTTATGAACATTTACATCTAATGGTTTAAACTTCATTTAAATACAAGATATCATCAACTCATCATGCAATATAACCGAAATCAAGACATGTTAATCCGATTACCAACATTATACATACTAAGGACATCATCTATATTAAGAACATCATGAAAGCACTAATATAAACACAATAAACATCATATCATTCATTTTATCATTTAACAACAACAAACATCAATCACTAAACACCATAAATACTAACCGGTTGGTGAGGTGCGTGTGTGAGCCGATCCAAAGTCCAAATCCGAGAGTTCTTGTGCCAACCGATTGGATCCGAGAACTTGGAGTGTGTTTGTGTTTCTTAGGGTTTTAGTGAGAGGGAAAGTAGGAGAGTATGTGTAGGAGAGTGAGTGTGTTGTCCAAAGAATGGTGAATGTGTCCATGGGTGTGGTATATATACTAGTTCAAGTGGTGCACCCTTAAAGGGTTTACAATCGGCTAAGGGATATCACGGCCCAAGTGGCCCAACCGATTACTGTTCACTCGAGACCACATGGTCTCGAGTCGGGTCCTTGTTGTTTCGGTTCATATATATATACACGCATACACATAATATAACATGTAGTTCACATAAGATGTTCACATATATCATTGCACTAAACATGTCAACTAATCACATAACGTACAAGCATGTTACATCAAGACACAACGAAAGGTTCTAAATTTCGAGTTGTCACATATATCGTACAAATGTAAAACACGTGAAAATTGAGATATAGCATAAAAGAGATTTAATATAAAAATTTGGATTGTCACGGAACGTAACATAAGACTATAACAAAGTAAATCGACGTCCTTTTCGAATTAAGGGAACGTGCATTGGCCTAATAGACAAATACTCTCATCGAGAAGCGACTAACGATATTTATCCTTCCAGTTACTACACGTCCTTATTCAATTGAGAAAATC
Source organism: Helianthus annuus (assembly GCF_002127325.2). Classification (NCBI taxonomy): domain Eukaryota; kingdom Viridiplantae; phylum Streptophyta; class Magnoliopsida; order Asterales; family Asteraceae; genus Helianthus; species Helianthus annuus. The sequence goes on along the minus strand of NC_035434.2, from coordinate 75,632,063 downwards.
GAAACTTTGGCGAGATTGAAAATCGAAGAGTGGGACTAGTTAACAAGATGCGAGTTTCACCTCTAACTTGATAACATCGTACCCTAACGTGGTTTGTACTTATCAAAAGATAAGGGTCCACTAGAGTATGAAATGGAAATTTTCCTCCAAGGTTTGGATATCACTCCTAACTTGAGGGTAGATTTCGTGCAAAATTCAAAGTATAGATGAATGAAAGTCATCACCAAATGTGGGAATCACCCTTATTTTGGTGAGTCGTTTCGATTGTGTTATAAGAGTGTCTTCAAAGCCTCAAAGTGTGTATCGTGTTAGTCTTAGGAAAGGCATATATGTTAAGAGACCAAAGAGAATAGTGGGAAGCAAATAAGATAGAAGGAAGGTAGTTTTAAACAACACATAAGGATAAAGCTCCTAAACGATAGACTAGGTAAAAGCATTCCTAGTTTTCCTAATTCCCTATAGTTATGGCTCTGATACCAATCTGGTATCAGAGTATTCCTACTATAGGCTAGGTAAAAGTATAACAATCTTCCTAATTCCCTATAGTTATGGCTCTGATACCAATCTGTCACACCCCAACTAATGGCGGAAACATCGGGATGAGACGAACAAATCGCTCAAAAGCATCATAACACTAATTGTGACAATATAGATTAAATTCAATTTCATAAATGCTAAAATGTCATACATTGTTCAAACATGATCAAAACATAATTCAAAACATTGCTTATTCTCTAGGTGGGTTTCTAGATACGTCCTAGCTTGTTTTCTTGATCACTTCGTCTATCATCCTGCAACATGTAATAAAATAACATCAACAAAAGTTGGCGAGTATACAAGTTTGATACATAGCATAGTAGAATAAAGTGTTTAAATGTGCTTATATCCAACATGAATGATGCAAGTTACTACTTTGCCATTCAATACCGATCAACATCGTTAAATATCGTTCAACATCGTTCAAATATCATTCAACATCGTTCAAATATCGTTCAACTTCACAATACCCAAAGACTCAAGGGCATTGAGATTAACACGTTCAACTTGCGTAGCAAATGAGATTACAACATCAAGTTGTTTCATGTTTAAATGTGGATAGAGTGTGGTAAAGCAAGATTCAAGTGTTGCGTGTTTTTTTATAGAATGCATGTTACACCCAAAAGTGTTAGAATAAAAACGTGATCGAGTATACTCACAGTGATTGCGTTGCGATTTCTTGTAATAACGCACTAAAGATGGAGAATCCAAAAGAACGAGAGGGAAACGATTACCCTAAATATTTTAGAATAACACATAATGAACTCGTTATAAATAATCCTAATATTTATTGTTTACAATTTAATAATCTGCACATTATATTTTCTCATATAGACTTTTATAAGAAAAAAATAAGATTGATAACTTATATATGTTATTAATTTTGAGGTTTATTATGAAATAAAATACTAATTTAAATTATCTATTATTATTTAGAAAAAAAATGAACATTTCCATAGTAATGATACTATATTACTTGTTTGTCATCTTCTTTAAATAAAGAGTCACCTAAACTGTTATGTATCTACCATACATATATTTAGTTGATTAGCATGGGAAGATGTTAGCATCTCCACAGTGGTTTGAACGAGAGATCAAGAGTTAAAGAAATGTATACCGAAAATGTGTATGATATGTGGGTTAGTTTCCACAAAAGCTCCTCGTCTTGACTCCGTGTTCGGCAAACAGCGAAAGCTCAGGTTCGGTGGCTTCGGTGAGTACGTAGAATGAACGTTAAACGGTGACGCCTTCTACAAAATGACAAGGAACGAAACTCCGTCGCGAATACTTCGACTCCGGTTCGGACTGCTATGACTTGTTATTCGTTGATGGTGAGTGTGGTTTACTTCGTAGAACTCCGGTTGTCTTCGACGAGTGTGCGAGATATGCGAAAAGGGGTTGTGAGATGTGTGGGTGTCGTAAACAGGTTGTGTGAATTTATGGGTTTATTAGATGTTGTTTATATAGAGCCTCAGTAAGTCTCATAAACTTGGAAACGATCTTTGATTGATTGTATGTGCATCAATATAAGTCTAGGTTCATGATCGGTGAGAAAGGAAACGCGTATACAATGCTAATCCCGAGTAATCAGCGATTTCGGCAGAAAAGGAAATGATGACAGCGAGTTATGTGCTGGTCTTGGGCGACAACTTTGGCTGTTCAAAAGGAAACTCACTGAAGGCAAGCGAGTATAAGTTGTTGGATTGCAAGATTTGTACCAAAAGATAGACTGGTGAAGTGGTCTGCTACTCGTTTGTTTATTGTGGTGAACGGGTGAACCCGGGTTTGAAACCCGCGGCTCACATTTTGTTTCCATTTTTTTCTTATAGTTTAAAAATGTTGCAATAAAGCCCCTTGACTTACATGTTTACAATAGCTGACACTAACTTGGTTACTAACTAGGTTGACTTAAACTAACATGAAACTTAACGAATGTAGGATCGTTTCTCGACCCGAACGAGTCGTTCAGAGGAGTTTTCGTCAATTACAGGTGCGGAAAACAAGTAATCAAAGTAGAAACAGCTTGCAAATCACTTTCAACACCTTTCTATATTGATTTGACACTGATTACATCCAAATCTCGATCCGGCAGCACTTCGGTACGAGTTTTTAAGAACGTTTCAAATGATCCGCTTATGGGACTATATATAGGTGCTAAGGTTTCGCTTGTTTGTACATGACATTCAAGCGGAACCTTTAGCTGACATTCAAGCGGAACTAAATGATAGATAAGCGAACCTATCCTATGTCACTATAAGCGAAACTATCATCTAAAATACATACAATCTCCTATTTTCTCGTAAAACATGCCCTGATCTAACAATCTAAGACTAAGACTCGATACAAGACGAAGTCGACAGATGCATGCACCAACAGACTCCCCCTAAGATGTTGACGAGTCGACTATCGAGTCATGATAATGCTGTGTCTTCACGTCTTCAGTCTTGATCAGTCTCTAGGCTTCTCTCTCTCTCTCTATCTTCGTCTCTTTCTCTTTTATCACCAACAAACTCACTCACTTTGATGTTGACATCTTTTGAGTTCGTCATCTCCAACATGCACTCCCCCTCAAATATTGACTTTTCCTGAATAAACTATATCACAAACATAAGATTTATAACAAACATTTAAGCATTTAGACAACATTTGAAACTTATCACAATCAAATCAATCAATCAGATACTGATGAACCACTTGAAATTGTATCATTTTATCAAAATATTACAATCTCCCAAACCATCTGTTCATCATATTTAGCACTTAGAATTTTGAAAATCTGTTTTTCAATATCAGTTGTTGAAAATCTTTTTGACTTTTTCTAAAATTTATGCTAAAACACACTAAAAATATTTTTGAATTTTCTGAAAGATAATAACTGACACTACTTGAAAAACAAAAGAATGCAGAAATAAAATATTTACAAACAATATTTTTGCGAGTTCGTGCAAGAGGATCATATCAGTTTTTAAGACAAATCACTAACACCGTTAAGCTTTGAACATTCTCAGTTCTAAACAATTTACCTAGATTGTCAGTGTGACACTCGAGGTTTTTCCGAACGATCACCTTGTAATATTTTGTGTGAATATAAATATTATTAAATGAAAACGTGACCTTTGTGCATGATATGTGATGTATGTATGTATTATATATATATGAGAGCCGAAACCACGACCCGAGACCATGACTCGCAACCGGGCGGTTGCGAGTGGGCCACTCGGTCTCGAGTGGGCCGATGAGCCGAAACCGGTTGGGCCGAAACCCCCTTGGCCTACTTGACACTTGGTATATAATCCCCCACTTTCCCCTTTTCCCTCCATTTGTTACACCACATATCCACACTTCTCCTATTCCTTCTCTCACTAGTGAACCTCCAACAACAAACCATTCTCTCCTTCTCTTTTCGGTTCAAGCAAGGATCCCGGACAAGAAACTCGGCCAAGACTATCACTCGGACATTCCATCTTCTCGGTTCTTTTCCTTGTTTACGGCTCCTTCTTCTCTACCCGGTTAGTGTTCTAGTTTGTGTATAGATTTATGTGTAATGGATGCCTTCTATTCTTGCTTGAATGATATGTATAAGAACTAGAAAATGTGTGGTTAGTAGTTTATGCATGATTATTAGGTTGTTTTGTAAAGTTTGTGAATATGTGTTAACATGACTAAAATGACTTGATATTGGTAGTTTACAAGTGTTCATAGCCAACTACTCTATGCTTTAAAGTTTCTTGCAAATATGATGTTGATAAACATAAGATTTCGGCTATAAAGTGTATGTTTTACTTGTTCTTGCATAATAATCTTGCTAGTAATATGTGATTTTTGGATAATAAATGTATGGTTTGTTAAAGAGAAAACCCTAGAAAAATATGAATGTAGGATGAACTTGTTGAATGTTGGTTTGAAGATTTAAAATGGCAAAGTTTGATCCATATTTTATTAAAGGCAGATTAGGAAAAGTGTTTGTAGAAATCTTATTGGTAGTTTCCTAATCTGGGTCTGATTTCATATGTACAATTTGGACTGTCATATCTGCATCATCACGTGTGTATGAAAGTGACAGATTACGACTCGCAACCACAGCATTCCGACTCGAAACCACGCCGTTGCGACTCGCAACCAAAGCATGACAAGTCGAAACCGCGCAGTTGCGACTCGAGACTACGACGGTTGCGACTCGCAACCAAAACGTGACAACTCGAGACTACGGTTGCGACTCGCAACCACAGCGTGACAAGCCGAGACCACCTGGTTGCGACTCGAGACCAGCTGGTTGCGAGTGGGCTGTTCATTTTAGTTATTGGGCCATTCTGTGTTAACTTGGGCTATCTGTTAGAGGACTATGTGTTGCTGTGTTCTGTGTTACTGATTAGGGCCGGCCCAATAACCCCATGACTATTTGCTTGCATGTTACGTACCTGTATGTATTTCACGTGAATGCTTGTATACCGAACCTGACCTATACCGGTAACCATGTTAGGACGTGGTGACCAACGTGATTGACAAGTAACCTAAACCTACCGAGCAACCCAAGGTGAGTTCACAACTTAAAAGCATGCGTCCCGGTGGTTTGGGACACGAGACTAAAACAACCCTATCCCCTGGTAAAAGGGGATACCATTTACATACCTCCCCTAGTTATTGGGAACAAAACTTACTTTTCCTTCCCGGGTATTGGGAAACCTTTTGGTTAATTACTGTTTATACGGATTGCAACTAACGGCACTAAACGAAACTCTATCACTCAAGTCCCTACTACAAATACCGATTAGTCGCCGGGTTAGGCGAGCGGGTTATTAGTTGATAGCGCTATTTAGGTGTTTACCAGCCTCACACCGTGCCCTGGTTTGGGACGGTCGTGAACTAATGTACTCAGATATTCGTCAATGATGATAGAACATTGACATCGGGGCATCCTGCGGATACGCAACGGTTACCTAGTGTTCGGTATTGGAAAACAGTTTAGTCGCTAACTTTTGGGGTAGCTCCCCAGGGCATGTATAAACGGATAAATTGACCGGTGAAACAAAGTTTTTGGTAATTAAAACTGGACAACTAGTGAACTCACTCAGCATTATTGTTGACCCCTTACTGCATGCTTTGCAGGTAACCAGTGACGAAGGAGCTTGCAGCTTGGGAACGTGTAGTGTCTGTTCACCCTTGTGTTGGGTGTTACCTTATTTTGAATCATGAACTTTGTTTTAAACTACCTTACTTATGCTTCCGCTACTTATTACTGTTTTGAACTTAAAACTTTAAACTCTGAACTTAATATTTGCTAAGCTTATGAATAGTAAGTATTACTTTTGTTATCAACTTAAGTATTCGGTATAATTGGTGGCTGGATCCTGGTCAGTCACGCCCTCGAAGCGGGTGTTACCCGCAGGTGGATTTTGGGGGTGTGACAGATTGGTATCAGAGCCATTGGTTATAGTGAACTTGGTTTTAAAAAGGGGTAAATCTTTTTGGAGAAAACCAGACTATAACCCGTGACTCATGACGACACTACACTCCAAGTGCAAGGCTCGACACATTTGACCTCATAGCTCGGACCAGTGTTTACTTGTTTGCTTTATGTTTCCTGATTTACTATACGTACTAGTGTGCCTAAACTAGATAGATACACCTCTCTCTTCTATCTCATTCTCGCTACACTACGACATCACACTCATACTGTGTTTTCTGGTTATGAAGACAATGAGTGGACGTGGAAGAGGAAACATCAACATGACGCAGGCTCAGTTCACTAACCTGCTCAACACTGTGGCTGCAGCTTTCGCAGCTCACCCTATAGGTAAGCTCGTTGTTTTAGGATGTTTAGATCCTACCGCCACATCGACTTTTCGCCTCTAAACCTATACGTTTCGTTTCTCACCCTATAGGTCAGCATGCACCTGCGCAACCACCAGTGTGTACTTTCAAAACTTTCATGGATTGCAAGCCTCTCCCTTTCAACGGCACTGAGGGTGCCATAGGTCTTCTACATTGGATTGAGAAAATTGAAGCTGTCTTTGCTGTTTGCGAGTGTCCTCCTGCAAATTGGGTAAAGTTTGCTACTGCTACGCTTGAAGGGAGCGCGCTTTCTTGGTGGAAGGCGCAGATTCAGATGTTTGGGTTAGAAACTGCAAATGCTACTGCGTGGGAGGATTTCAAGGATATGATTAAGGATGAATACTGTCACCGGGATGACATCCACAAGCTTGAGAACGAGTACTATGAGCTCAAGATGGTTGGGTCGGAGATTGAGACCTACACCAAACTGTCTAATGACTATGCTGCTCTTTGCCCAAACATGTCTCGACCTATGTACCGAAGGATCGAACTGTACATCAAGGGTTTGGCTCCAGAGATTCGAAGCCATGTCACTTCAGCCAACCACACTACCATTCAGCCGATTGTTCGACTTGCTCACAAACTTACTGATCAGGCCGTAGAAGAGGGCCGGTTGCCCAAAAGGATCAGTGCTACCATCGGAACTTCTAGTGACAGCAAGCGTAAGTGGGAAGGAAGTCAAAGCAAGGATGCTAACCCCACTCAGGCCCCAGCGCAACAAAGGAAAACTGAAAACAACAAAGGCACTCAGCAACAGGGTGGCTACCGGGGAAGCTACCCTAAGTGCAACAAGTGTAACAAGCACCACAATGGGGCATGTAACAAGGGCCAGTGTCAGCGATGCCACAAGATGGGGCACGACGCCAAGGATTGTCGAAGTCAGTTCCCAGCAAGACAGAATCAGCAACAACCCCAACAGCAACAGCAGCAGGGAAACAACCGGGCATGTTTTAAGTGTGGAGCTGAGGGACACTTTAAGAAGGATTGCCCTGAACTGAACCAGAACCGCAACAATAATCAGGGAGCTGGGAACAACAATCCGAACAACAATGCTGGGAATGGTGCTAGAGGAAGAGCTTTTGTGATTGGAGCTGGTGAAGCAAGGAATGACCCCAATGTTGTGACGGGTAAGTTCCTACTCGATGATCGTTATGTTTCTGTGTTATTTGATTCCGGTGCCGATGCTAGTTATGTATCCCTACGTATTAGTAAGGAGCTTAAGCGTCCGCTTTCGTTACTAAGTTCTCCTCATATCGTCGAGTTAGCTAATGGTAGAAACATCGAGGCCTCACATGTTGTCAAGGGCTGCAAACTAGAGTTGTCTGGTCAGACATTTAGTATCGACCTTTTCCCTGTTACTCTTGAAAGCTTCGACGTCGTTATTGGTATGGATTGGTTATCCAAGCATCGCGCTGAGATCCTCTGTCAAGAGAAAGCAGTTCGTATACCTCGCCGTTCTGGCAAACCCCTCATTGTACAAGGTGGCAAAAGTGGAGAAGTCTCCGGCGTTATCTCGTTCTTGAAGGCCCAGAAGTGTTTACGAAAAGGGCACACCGCTATCTTAGCACTCGTCACCAACACGCAGGAAAAGGGAAAGAGGATTGAAGACTTTCCAGTAGTGCGTGACTACCCTGAGGTATTTCCTGAGGAATTACCTGGACTCCCTCCCCATCGTCAGGTCGAATTCCAGATCGAGCTAGCTCCCGGAGCAGCGCCTATAGCTCGTGCACCTTATCGACTAGCCCCCGCAGAATTGAAGGAACTCTCTACTCAACTACAGGAACTTTTGGATAAAGGGTTTATCCGCCCTAGTTCGTCACCCTGGGGAGCACCGGTACTCTTTGTTAAGAAGAAGGATGGCTCGTTCCGAATGTGCATAGACTACCGTGAGTTGAACAAGGTTACCATCAAGAATCGTTACCCTCTTCCTCGAATCGACGACCTGTTCGATCAACTACAAGGATCAAGCTACTATTCTAAGATTGACCTGCGATCAGGCTACCATCAGTTAAGGGTCCGTAATGAAGATATTTCCAAGACTGCATTCAGAACTCGTTATGGTCATTATGAATTCCTCGTTATGCCCTTTGGAATGACCAACGCCCCTGCAGTGTTCATGGATCTCATGAACCGAGTGTGCAAACCCTACCTCGACAAATTCGTGATCGTGTTTATAGACGACATCTTGATCTACTCGAAAAGTCAGGAAGAGCATGAACAGCACCTACGCCTTATCCTCGAACTCCTTCGCAATGAGCAACTGTATGCCAAGTTCTCGAAATGCGACTTCTGGCTTCGAGAAGTCCATTTCCTTGGGCACGTGGTTAACAAGGATGGAATCCACGTCGACCCAGCTAAGATCGACTCTATAAAGAATTGGCCTACCCCTAAAACTCCGACTGAAGTTCGCCAATTCTTGGGATTGGCAGGTTACTACCGCAGATTCATTCAGGGATTCTCAAAGATCGCTCAACCCCTCACTACACTCACTCAGAAAGGCGTCACCTACAAGTGGAATGAAGCGCAGGAATCTGCTTTTCAGAAATTAAAGGATAACCTCTGCAGCGCTCCTATTCTATCGTTACCTGAAGGAACGGACGACTTTGTGGTTTACTGCGATGCGTCTATTCATGGGCTCGGTTGCGTGTTGATGCAACGCGAGAAAGTTATCGCTTACGCCTCTCGACAACTTAAGACACACGAAAGGAACTACACAACGCACGATTTGGAGCTGGGAGCAGTGATTTTTGCGCTTAAGATATGGAGACATTACCTGTACGGTACCAAGTGCACCATTTACACCGATCACAGGAGTCTCGAGCATATTTTCAAGCAGAAGGATTTAAACATGCGACAACGTAGATGGGTCGAACTTTTGAATGATTATGAATGCGCCATCAAGTATCATCCGGGCAAGGCCAATGTTGTGGCAGACGCCCTCAGCCGGAAGGACACTATACCAAAGCGCGTGCGAGCGTTACAACTCACCATCCAGTCTAGTCTTCCTACCCAGATTCGAAATGCTCAGATTGAAGCTTTGAAACCAGAGAACATCAGGGCTGAGTCCCTGCGAGGATCGAGACAGCAACTAGAACAGAAAGAAGACGGCGCCTACTATGTGGCAGGGCGCATTTGGGTCCCACTTTACGGAGATTTACGAGAGCTTGTGATGGACGAAGCTCATAAGTCCCGTTATTCAGTACATCCTGGTTCAGATAAGATGTACCACGACTTAAAAACCACTTACTGGTGGCCTGGCATGAAATTCCACATAGCAGCCTACGTTGGCAAATGTTTGACCTGCGCAAGAGTCAAGATCGAGTACCAGAAACCAGCAGGTCTACTGCAGCAACCGGAAATCCCGAAGTGGAAATGGGAACAGATTTCCATGGATTTTGTTACAGGGCTACCTAGATCCCAACGCGGGAATGACACTATTTGGGTGATAGTAGATCGATTGACTAAGTCTGCACACTTTCTGGCCATTAAGGAAACAGATAAGTTCTCAACCTTGGCAGAAATCTATTTAAAGGAAGTAGTCTCCAGGCACGGGGTGCCAACTTCTATTATTTCCGACCGAGACGCTCGTTTTACTTCCGAGTTGTGGCAAGCTATGCACAAATCCTTTGGCTCACGTTTGGACATGAGCACCGCTTACCACCCGCAAACGGATGGGCAGTCTGAACGCACCATCCAAACCCTGGAAGACATGCTTAGAGCATGTGTGATCGATTTTGGCAAGAACTGGGAGAAGCATCTACCGCTGGTGGAATTCTCCTACAATAACAGCTATCACACTAGTATTCAGGCGGCACCTTTTGAGGCATTGTACGGTCGTAAATGCCGATCACCTCTCTGCTGGGCGGAAGTCGGTGATAGTCAACTCACAGGCCCAGAACTAGTGGTTGATACAACGGAAAAGATTTCACAGATCAGGCAACGCATGGCGGCAGCTCGTGACCGTCAGAAAAGCTACGCTGACAAGCGTAGGAAACCGTTAGAATTCCAGGTCGGGGACCGGGTTCTACTTAAAGTCTCACCCTGGAAGGGTGTGGTCCGTTTCGGTAAACGGGGCAAGCTGAATCCACGGTATGTTGGACCATTCGAAATTACCGAGAAAATCGGTAAGGTGGCTTATAGATTAAACCTGCCTGCAGAGCTGAGTGCAGTGCACAACGTTTTTCACGTATCTAACCTGAAGAAGTGTTTGTCGGATGAGACACTGGTAATTCCTTTTAAGGAACTGACGATTGATGAACAGCTACACTTTACTGAGGAACCGATTGAGATCATGGATCGAGAGATCAAAACCCTCAAACGTAGCCAGATACCCCTTGTGCGAGTTCGTTGGAACTCACGGCGCGGCCCAGAGTTTACCTGGGAGCGGGAGGACCAGATGAAGTCCAAGTATCCCCAGTTATTCCCAAACGAAAACCCCAGCACTGAAGCTACAACCGAATTTCGGGACGAAATTCCAAACTAACGGGGGGATGATGTGACACCCCGTTGAAACACGCTAGCTTGGCAGTGGCTGCTTCAACTTTCGGGACGAAAGTTCTTAAAACTTGGGGATAATGTGACACTCGAGGTTTTTCCGAACGATCACCTTGTAATATTTTGTGTGAATATAAATATTATTAAATGAAAACGTGACCTTTGTGCATGATATGTGATGTATGTATGTATTATATATATATGAGAGCCGAAACCACGACCCGAGACCATGACTCGCAACCGGGCGGTTGCGAGTGGGCCACTCGGTCTCGAGTGGGCCGATGAGCCGAAACCGGTTGGGCCGAAACCCCCTTGGCCTACTTGACACTTGGTATATAATCCCCCACTTTCCCCTTTTTCCTCCATTTGTTACACCACATATCCACACTTCTCCTATTCCTTCTCTCACTAGTGAACCTCCAACAACAAACCATTCTCTCCTTCTCTTTTCGGTTCAAGCAAGGATCCCGGACAAGAAACTCGGCCAAGACTATCACTCGGACATTCCATCTTCTCGGTTCTTTTCCTTGTTTACGGCTCCTTCTTCTCTACCCGGTTAGTGTTCTAGTTTGTGTATAGATTTATGTGTAATGGATGCCTTCTATTCTTGCTTGAATGATATGTATAAGAACTAGAAAATGTGTGGTTAGTAGTTTATGCATGATTATTAGGTTGTTTTGTAAAGTTTGTGAATATGTGTTAACATGACTAAAATGACTTGATATTGGTAGTTTACAAGTGTTCATAGCCAACTACTCTATGCTTTAAAGTTTCTTGCAAATATGATGTTGATAAACATAAGATTTCGGCTATAAAGTGTATGTTTTACTTGTTCTTGCATAATAATCTTGCTAGTAATATGTGATTTTTGGATAATAAATGTATGGTTTGTTAAAGAGAAAACCCTAGAAAAATATGAATGTAGGATGAACTTGTTGAATGTTGGTTTGAAGATTTAAAATGGCAAAGTTTGATCCATATTTTATTAAAGGCAGATTAGGAAAAGTGTTTGTAGAAATCTTATTGGTAGTTTCCTAATCTGGGTCTGATTTCATATGTACAATTTGGACTGTCATATCTGCATCATCACGTGTGTATGAAAGTGACAGATTACGACTCGCAACCACAGCATTCCGACTCGAAACCACGCCGTTGCGACTCGCAACCAAAGCATGACAAGTCGAAACCGCGCAGTTGCGACTCGAGACTACGACGGTTGCGACTCGCAACCAAAACGTGACAACTCGAGACTACGGTTGCGACTCGCAACCACAGCGTGACAAGCCGAGACCACCTGGTTGCGACTCGAGACCAGCTGGTTGCGAGTGGGCTGTTCATTTTAGTTATTGGGCCATTCTGTGTTAACTTGGGCTATCTGTTAGAGGACTATGTGTTGCTGTGTTCTGTGTTACTGATTAGGGCCGGCCCAATAACCCCATGACTATTTGCTTGCATGTTACGTACCTGTATGTATTTCACGTGAATGCTTGTATACCGAACCTGACCTATACCGGTAACCATGTTAGGACGTGGTGACCAACGTGATTGACAAGTAACCTAAACCTACCGAGCAACCCAAGGTGAGTTCACAACTTAAAAGCATGCGTCCCGGTGGTTTGGGACACGAGACTAAAACAACCCTATCCCCTGGTAAAAGGGGATACCATTTACATACCTCCCCTAGTTATTGGGAACAAAACTTACTTTTCCTTCCCGGTTATTGGGAAACCTTTTGGTTAATTACTGTTTATACGGATTGCAACTAACGGCACTAAACGAAACTCTATCACTCAAGTCCCTACTACAAATACCGATTAGTCGCCGGGTTAGGCGAGCGGGTTATTAGTTGATAGCGCTATTTAGGTGTTTACCAGCCTCACACCGTGCCCTGGTTTGGGACGGTCGTGAACTAATGTACTCAGATATTCGTCAATGATGATAGAACATTGACATCGGGGCATCCTGCGGATACGCAACGGTTACCTAGTGTTCGGTATTGGAAAACAGTTTAGTCGCTAACTTTTGGGGTAGCTCCCCAGGGCATGTATAAACGGATAAATTGACCGGTGAAACAAAGTTTTTGGTAATTAAAACTGGACAACTAGTGAACTCACTCAGCATTATTGTTGACCCCTTACTGCATGCTTTGCAGGTAACCAGTGACGAAGGAGCTTGCAGCTTGGGAACGTGTAGTGTCTGTTCACCCTTGTGTTGGGTGTTACCTTATTTTGAATCATGAACTTTGTTTTAAACTACCTTACTTATGCTTCCGCTACTTATTACTGTTTTGAACTTAAAACTTTAAACTCTGAACTTAATATTTGCTAAGCTTATGAATAGTAAGTATTACTTTTGTTATCAACTTAAGTATTCGGTATAATTGGTGGCTGGATCCTGGTCAGTCACGCCCTCGAAGCGGGTGTTACCCGCAGGTGGATTTTGGGGGTGTGACAGTCAGTATATTGGTCCACTTTAAATTTTCACACAAATTTCAATCGATTCGAGATACGATATTAGTGTTTTAGAAACTTAAACTTAATTGTGTATCACTCCACTCGAATATACTCCTGTATCCAGATCCCAATATTCAGTCTTACAGGTGAGTATACCACATATGATATCTGTAAAGGGGTTATGTGCGAGGGCCGTGAGAGCTCAGGTCGATATTTTTGATTACAACAGCAGCGACTATCAATTTTATTGTTTCATCAGCTTGCTGAGGGCGACCTTATATTTCAAAGCTTTTTGCTGAAAGTATTATTCGAGGACTAGGTCACTATTTCCATACAGCAGAAGTCCCGGAATAATACCCCAGATATCACTGAGTATAAAGACCCAGTATCTCAAAATACGGGACCTTTCAAACAAGATTTCGGGGGTTACCCATATATTCAAGAATAGTTACCCACAAATCAAGCAAGTTTGAATTAGGTTTATATCTCGTTTCAATTTACTAAATTTGCGAAAACCTACTGACACATCCGCAATAAGATTGTTTATCACATTTTTACTTTTCATTTCTTTAGCGTGATGTGATAGTCCACTGATGTACTATCATTTCCTCTTTTATGCAACAAAAACTCATTTTTGAGTTTATCATGTTTTTGTCTTTTTCAATTTTTCTAATGTTTTTGGATTTTCTGAAATTTTCTACTCCCCCTAAAATGCAAACACATTAAAGAAAAATTTGAAAAACTATCTAAGCTCTAGACACACTTGAATCACAAAACAAACTGTACAAAAATTTGACAAAACACTTAAGTTTGTTTTAATCAAAATGGTTTTTCCAGAAAATAAGTTTGATTGATTTTACCACTTGTAGGTTTATCAAACAAATGTTCGGGGATGTGGTTCATCATCTTGTCTTCCAACCAGTTGTAGGAAAATACAAGGACAAATTAATGTCCTTGATTTACCATATGCAATCAAATCGTCTAACCACTTGTAATTATAACCAACAAACATAAACAAACCTCTTTACCGTTTGTATGATTGACGTTACCGAATAAAACTCAAGAAAGATGCCGATTCATGCTCCACGCTTACCAACCTGGGAGCTCCGGCAAGTCCTGAGACTTACAGTTCATAATATGTACCATCCCAGTCACAAACCAGGGATGGTTCAACCTTTTCTTTCTTTGTTTTCTTCTTATAAAATTCTTTAACCCCTTTGACTTTTCGATCAATCATCTTTCCAAAGATATGTTTTACCTTGGGGTTAAAGACCTTCTCAGCATCAAATTCCTGTTTATCATTATAAAATTGGTTAGAAATTTCAATTTTACCAATTTTCTTTTTATAATTCTCAGCCCGGAGTGATGGAAAATCCTCATCATTCACACTCGGAACTGATTTTTCATTTTTTAAAACAGCTTCACATTTTAAAACAACTTGTGGCTCAACTGATTTTATGGAATCAGTTTCATCGCCCGAAGATAGCTCCTTTGATTTTGACCTATCAGAATCATCGCTAGAGCTTTCACCAACCTTCTTAACAACCCATTTCCGGTTGTCAAATTTGGCTCTCTTCTTGTAAAACTTGTTCGAACTCTCAATAATTTCAAATGTAGAATCTTGAAACAATTTTGTTCTATCAATTGGTGGTTCGAACTCAACTACTGTTTCTTTGAGTTTACGAGATACTCCCGGTTTTGATTGTATTGCCTTAGAACAATCTCGGGCAATATGTCCAATAGTGTTGCACCGGAAACAGGTTCTCGTATCTGTATTCTCCTCAGCCATCTTCTTCAATTCATCTTGCTTCTTTGCAAGGAATTCATTGTTAGACTGTCTCAAGAAATCTTTCTTTTCTTCTTCTTCAGATGACGTTCCTGAAACAAAAATCATTTTTGATTTAAAATCACGAACATATTTTTCATTTTTCCGTTATGGTTTGATTTCTTTTGGAAACCTGAACCAGAACTGTAATTCTTTTTCTTGTTTAATCTTTGTTGTACTCTTGAGGTGTATATTTTAGGTTTTTCATTAAGACTAAGTCTTTTATTTCAGAAATATTAATTTCTGTGAGTTTGAAAACCTTGTTTATCAATTCAGTTTTGACACCTCTTATTGGAAATTCCTCATCAGAATATAATTTGTCAGAATCATTCAAAGTGCAGGCAACTTTGAACAATCCATCATCAAAATTAGATTTTGATAACAAAAATTTTCTATCATAAACTATTTTGCCCTGTTTTTCTGTTTGACATGGAGTGCTTGACTCAGACTTTGACTCTGACGTGAACTCCGACTTTGACTCCTCTATTTCATCGTTTTCTAACACATGATCCACGACTTTCTTCATCAATTGAGACTGTTGATCAGTGTCAGACGATGTAAATACAACATCAATACTATCTGGTAGATTGACTGACGACTCCGACTCCCACTGTAAATTTGTTGCCTTTTTGACTCTTTCATCATTTGGATTTCTAGCCAGATATCATTTTCCAGCGGGGGTGGACATCTGTTGTAACTGACACCTTGGTTCTTACCAGATGACGTCTTTTCAGTGTCTTTCTTCTTCTTAATCTTCTTCACTTGGGTCTTTTCATCAACCTTTTCTTCTGAAACTTTCTTTTCTTCAGTTATATCATTGTCCTCAAATGCCTTCAAGCTCTCAGCTGTCGGATAAATCCTGTCAATGACATAAGACGAACATGAGTAACTTTTCAATAAACGATTAACTCTTTCAGTTTCAATTCTTTGAAGTTCCAATTTCTGTTCAAGTTCAGCACACTTCTCAATATAGTTGTTTACAACTTTTTGTTTGACCATGAAAGCTCCTTGAAGTGTCTTCATCGCAGTTGCTTGTTCTTCACTTGTGTTATTGTACATGTCCATCGCTTTGTTGAGCACATCATAAGATTCCTTTAATCTATTCATATTGTGAATCAAAGAACTATTTTGTTTCTCCACAACTTCACAATTTTCACAAATTATTGGACTCTTCTTAGCAACAACATCTTCCTCAATCTTGAACTCTGGAACTTTCACTTTCTTTCGAATCACCGGAGTTGTTTCATCATCACTGCTCACCGGTGTTTTCACTTTCTTCTTTTTCTTCTTGACTTTCTCATCTTCACTATCAGTTTCTGCCATTTGTTTCAAATGTTCAGCCATTCTTTTTGCATAATACTTAGTGCCATCATCACTATCACTGTCTTCTTCAATTCTGGCAACAAAAGCTGTATGAGCTGTAGCTTGATCAGGAATATAGTTATCCCAGGAGAAATTTTCCCAGCTAAAACCCTCTGGTAGCTTTTCATCTTCTTGATCAATCAAACAAGCTTTTGCATTATCTGGAATATATTTATCCCAGTTGAATGACTTCTTTTCATCTTGATTAACCACACATGCTCTTTTTCCAGTATCTTCAATCACATCTCTTCCATGTGCAGTTTGAGCTTGATGTTTATGTTGTTGAGATGATTGTTGACCAACTTGGTGATGTATGGCTTTTCGATAGTAATCATTGTTGTTGTTGAAAGGATTCTGAGCTCCACTTGCTTCACGGTTAGTGCACTCCCTCTTGAAGTGACCTTTCTCCCTGCACCAAAAACAAGTAACTTTGGATTTGTCAAAACCTAAAGTAGAAATATTAGCCTCACGAAGATTATCTCTCCCCGTGATCTGCTTAAATTTCTCAGCTCTCCGTAACACGCTAGCCAAACACCATTTTATGTCCATCAGCTCCATCTCTTCAGCATCTATCTGGTCGTAATCTTCCTTGGTTAGCATTGGATTTCCGATATGACCTGCAACAAAACAACTATAAGATTCTAAAACCATTCCTAACAAAGACATTTGACTTTTTGCAACTTCTTCAGAATAATCTTGATCATTTTCAAGATTTAATACAATATTGCACTGAAGTTTTCTTCCATTTTTAGTTGCTGAAATGTTTGGATCAAAAGAAGGAAACGATGTGAAGCTTGTTTTGCTGTTTGATCCTGATGATGAACCTCCAGAAGAATTCTTGGCATTGAAAGCAGTCTCTGTTTTTGGAGAAAGATTTGTAGATTTCGCGTTCACCCCTGCTTTGTAATACAATCCAATATCTTGTTCACCATCAAAATATTTCATTCTAACAATCTTTCTCTGCTCCATTTCCTGAGCTTCCAACTTTTCAATGAATTTGCTCAATGTCAAGTCTTTAAACCCTTTTTTGTTTCTCAACATCATCAAAAACATTCCACAAGTTTCATAGGGTAATGCTTCAGCCAATTTTTCAATTAGTTCATTTGTTTTTGTGATGCTCAATCTTTTCATACACATTACCAAATTACAATATCGTTCAATGAGTTCTTTTGTAGTTTCATTCTTCAATCCACGAAATAAATCAAACTCTTTCTTTAGAAGTGATTTCTTGTTTTTAACCATCTCTTCACTTCCTTTAAATTTTGATTTTAACGCTTTCCATATCAAATATGAACTCCCATTATGCTGCAATAACACTAAAATATCTTCCTTTATGGCTTGGTGTAGCAAACTTAGCATCATTTTCTTGTTTTTGTATTTCTTCCTATCATCTCCAATCAAATCTTTAATTGCAACCTCTTCATCATCTTCGTTCTTTGGTCTAACATACTTCGTTTCCACACATTCCCAAGCGTCCAAGTAGTTTGCTTGTACCCAATTTTCAAACCGTTCTTGCCATCCTTTATATTCCTCGATATTCAATAGTTTAGGCGGTTTTTGCATTGTTCCCGTTTCGTTTTCCAACATCGTGTTTTGAACAATACTCATTGGGGTAACTGGTGTAGCGAATGCATTGAAAAATTCCTCATCCATTTTCAAATTTTATCAAATTTCACAACAGCCCTTATAAGCGAAACCAAGAGATAAGATGTCTGAAAAAGCGAAACTAGAATGTGCTCTGAAGCGGAACTATTATGTTCAAATGAGCGAAACTGATGTTGTTCAGATAAGCAAAACTATGTGATCACAAGAGCAGAACTATTTTATCTTTGAAGCGGAACCTTATGAGCGAAACCTTCAAGAATGACTTTTGAAGCGGAACTTTTCAAGCGAAACCACTGAGTCACTGAAGCGGAACTATGAAGTGTCCGTATAAGCGAAACCTATTCACGAACAGTTTTGACCCATTTTTAATCCGAATTTTAACACCAAACTTTCCAGGGTTTGTCAATATCCTATTACACACAATCCTTCTGATACCACTTGTAGGATCGTGTCTCGACCCGAACGAGTCGTTCAGAGGAGTTTTCGTCAATTACAGGTGCGGAAAACAAGTAATCAACGTAGAAACAGCTTGCAAATCACTTTAAACACCTTTCTCTATTGATTTGACACTGATTACATCCAAATCTCGATCCGGCAGCACTTCGGTACGAGTTTTTAAGAACGTTTCAAATGATCCGCTTATGGGACTATATATAGGTGCTAAGGTTTCGCTTGTTTGTACATGACATTCAAG